>NW_015655602.1:176271-176375 GCF_001515625.1 Sinocyclocheilus rhinocerous | reverse complement strand
TCGCCATACTAGCCATACTATGTGAATGCTGGGATGTTTCTGGCTAGCTTGTCAAGTTCTCTGGGGGTCACTGCTGCAGGGGCTGCAGGGATGCTTGGAAGGGA
>NW_015655602.1:175846-176173 GCF_001515625.1 Sinocyclocheilus rhinocerous | reverse complement strand
AGTGTTGTTCAGCTGCTGGATCAGAGTCTAAATTCTGGCAACTTTGTCTAAGAGCTCAGAATTAGCTGTTTCAATAGTAATTTTGTGTGGGAAAGTTTCCTTTCCAGGTCCTTTCTGGCTGCCTTTCCAGGTGCTCTCACTGTTCAGCAGCTGTCAGAGCATTTTGAAGTCTATTGATTTCCTCCATTCTGCTGGGGTCCTTGTGGGATAATGCCGTGATCTGTTGCTTGAGATCATTTACCTCCGGTTTCAGACCCATGAGGTTGTGGGCCAGGAAGATGATGATCTTGGTGAGCTCTTTGTAGCCATAACTCTCGCTTGAGTCAT
>NW_015655602.1:167620-174740 GCF_001515625.1 Sinocyclocheilus rhinocerous | reverse complement strand
AAAAAGGAAAAGGAAGAAGGAAGATTTTACCTATTTAAGTTTTTTTTTTCCTAAGAGATATGGCTAAGCAGGTGTCACTTGTGGGTGATGCTGCAATAGACTTCATAAACCTAGGGTTAGACTGTTAGCTAAACTAGCAGGGACCCACCAAATACCTCGTCAAAGAAAAAGAAACAATGGGAATTGTTCCTAGTTCTATCTTGGCTTACATTGTGTTGAACAGTAGCTGCCCTTCAATGTATTAGGTCTGGCACTGAGGAGTGAGAAGTAGAGAGGAAACAGGGATTAGGCTACTAATAACCTGTATAACTCATTAAGGAAACAACAGTTGCTAGAACTACTGTAATCCTATACAAAACGCGAAGATGGTGATGGTAAAATAACTAAAATAAGGTAAAAGTAAAACAAAACAAACAAAAAAAAGGGTCCTAATAGTGTAGGAAACTAAAAGGGAAAGTAAATAAACAAATTGATTTAATTAAATCTCAAATTTAATACAAATCAATTTAGCTGAATTGGTACATTTGTGCTAAACAAATGTAAATAAATGCAATAAAATTAAAGAGAGGTAGAATAAAGTCAAAACAAAAATAAACAATAACACAAGTAAAAACCAAAGTATGTGGGGAGGGACCGGCCGAACTGAATCCAAAGAGGAGGTGATGGCATCAACAGGAAGTGACACCAGGAGTGACGGAGAGAGAGGGAGAGAGAGAGAGGGAGAGAGAGGTGTGGTTAGAAAGTTACACTTTACACGCCTATCTAGCGTTAGTCGTATGCTAACAGCTAGCAGTTGAGGTAAAGGGCTTAGCTTAAGAGTTAGCGTTGGTTTACACGCAGTTCTTTGTTTACACACAGGTCTGTGAAGTGGGTGCTGTTGTCAGATTAACCGGAAGAGTCTGCTCACACTTCCGGGGTCACGTGTTGCTAGGAGACCGATGCAAACTCACACCAGGTGCAAGGGTAGCAGAACTTGCACTGCCGTGAGCATGCATGGGAAACTCGTGCGGGGCATAACAGTCAGTTATGACATGTCCCATACAAATTCATTCATTAATCAAAACAGCACATTCACTTCACAGGCAATGGTGGATTCGTAGTTAGCTACGCTAGAATAACACCATTAATTTTACGTAAATGTTTCACATGAACGAATCAAAATGAAATACAATGATACGTAGCACATAATAAGGCCTTAAATTAGTGAAATGAGGAGTATCGCTCAGATCACCTACACAGTGCTGAAAAAGGGGATTTCTTCGCCCAAGATCAGACTGATGTATTTTGGTACCATTTATATGGGCTGCTAATCTGAGGTTTACCCATCAGAAAAGCCGTACCCTCTACTAACAACAGAAATTAGGATTTCTTCGCTAAAATCAGGTTAGTTTCTTATCGTACGATTTAAACACATTATAGCACTGAAACTTTCTACTACCTGTAGGAAGGCACATTCAAGCTATAGTTTTATCTGATTTTGATCAGAAATTGGTGCGCGCATGTATACGCGTTACGTAAATGTTTCACATGAGCGGGTCGATATGAATACAATGATACATAACACATAATAAGGCCTTAAATCAGTGAAATGAGGAGCATCGCTCAGATCACCTACACAGTACTGAAGAAGGGGATTTCTTCGCCCAAAATCAGACCGATTTATTCTGGTACCATTTATATGAGCTGCTAATCTGAGATTTCGTCGTCAGGAAAAAGACTTATGCTCCACTAACACAGAAATTAGGATTTCTTCGCTAAAATCAGGTTAGTTTCTTATCGTACGATTTAAACACATTATAGCACAGAAAACTTCTTACTGCTTGTAGGAAGGTGCATTCAAACTATAATTTTATCTGGTTTTGATCAGGAACTGGTATGCGCATGGAGAAGAAGTTACTAAAACTTATGAAACAGACACATAAGATTGATTATTGGGTCTGCTTGCAAGCAATGTTTAAAACGACGCCACCGTTCTAAATTACTGCTCGTCCTGCATAAAGTAGGAACTATTATTTTCCTGGCCATGTGAATGCTGGGAGTTTTCTGGCTAGCTTGTCAAGGTCTCTGGGGGTCGCATCATGCGCTGCTGCAGGGATGCTTCCCTGTGGTTGCTTGAGGTATTATGGTTCTGTCTGCTGAGTTGTTAAGCAGAAAGTGTTGGCTCCCCCCTTCGTAGCTTAGTGCACCTAAGGGAGTTTGCACTGCTGAGTGAGGATGCAGGAGTAGGGTGTCTCTCCCACTGCGTTTCCTTTCGCAGCCTATAGGAGTCCCTGAGTTCTCTTCGGAACATGTCAAGCTTGTCTTGAGTGTTGTTCAGCTGCTGGATCAGAGTCTCTTGAAGTCTATCAATTTCCTCCTGTAACTCCATTCTGCTGGGGTCCTTGTGGGATACCGCCGTGATCTGTTGCTTGAGATCATTTACCTCCTGTTTCAATCCCATGAGGTTGTGGGCCAGGAAGATGATGACCTTGGTGAGCTTTTTGTAGTCATAACTCTCGCTTGAGCCCTGAGTCTGAGGTACTCTTTTCTCTGTGTCCAGTTGCTTTCGGCTCAGTAGGTGGTCGTCGGCCCTGGGTAGGGGGTGTTCCTCACAACGCCTGGCCAGTCCTCTTTGGTCTGCATTCTGGGCAGTTAGTCTGAGCATGTGCAACATTTTGGCAAACTTGTGTTGAGAGTAAGGGCTAGAGACTACTACAAGATCAAAACAGAGTGTGAATGCTAAGATCGGTTTGGGTCAGCATATGTTTGCTGAAAAGGGCGTAAACAGGGTTTTGATTGATGACTTAAGACTACTCTTATTTGTCAAATTATCACTCAGAATTTACTGACGGTTCCCCAAACAGGCTCAATCTCTGAGGAAGTGAAGGAGAAAAGGGAAAAGCAGAAGGAAAAGGAGAGCATTTCTATTCAGATTATGCTTATTATTTGGTGCTCAGGACGATAGTTATGCCCTAGTGTTTGTCTAGATGACTTTTGTAACAGGGTCATAAAAATTAGGGCACATGTTTGAAAATAAACAAATCAAAAATAGAAGTGTCTCTGGTTCCTTTTGAGGTTCAGAGAGAACATCAAAACAAAAGGGGGCATACATGTAAATGGATTTAAAATTAGCTGACTGCTATTATTAAAACAGGGTAATCAATCTGGTATTGGGAACAATCAGTAGCACTAGTGATTAACTGATTTGTGTTGGGCAACACACCATGTCTGGTCACAGCTGCTGCGTGTTCAGCTCCCATGCTGTGATTTTGCCATGTGTGTGCCCCGCCCTCCGTAGCACGTTACTCACTGTGTTACTAAAAGCACCCAATAACGTAATGATTCTTCTCTAGATAAATGTAATTAATGTAATTAAATTTAGATTTAATTAACTAGTAACTGAGCAATAGCATTCAGGAAGGATACAGTTACATTAGTTAAATTCGCTGAGACGAATTAAAGATTGGGAAACATAGAAAAAGAAGGAAAAGAAAGTGAAAAATCAGAAACCAGAGATTAAGTTAAGTTCAAATTACTTCACACTGCATACACACATGCTGTATTTAAAAGCTTCAATTAAAGAGTGCTAACCCCTAATTGTTAAAGCTATTTGGTAGCTTAGCCTAAGATTAACTATGCTAAGTTGTGTTAGCTTAGCTGCTTCAGGTTGTTTGTTTACAACATGGCATCACCAGGTGACGCGTGTGCTATGTGGAGTTAGCGCTTACTGTAACAAGTTGTTGTCATGGTAACCAATGCATGCCAGTGCAATTCAAGCAGTTTAGTGTCTACCTATTTCAAAGAAGTTGCCCACAGCTTTAAAATGTGGTGCTTTCAGTCCTTCAAGACTTGTTGCATTAAATAAGCACTTCTGTGAGTGCTTCTCTAATTTAACAATAAACTTCTTGCACTTGTTTAAAGAATAACAAAATGGGTTTACTGTAAGTTAAAGCCGGTTTAAACATATATGTAGTTATGTGTGCCTCACACATGAATACTAAAGTACAGTATTACACCTTTAGTTTCACTCAGCGAGTGAAACACAGTAATGTCCACCAGGTTGCTAGACTTGTATATATACAGTCAAAGTGTAGATGAATTGCCATGATCTAATTATAATCTATAATGCCTTTATGCTGTAGAAAGAGGAGCATCACTCAGATCTACCTTTATATAACACTGTACTGAGATTTCTTCGTCAGAAACAGTTTAAACAACACTGAAATTTTGTGATTTCTTCACTAAAGCAGATTAATGCATTATGGGTGAAACCCAGTAATGACCACCAGGTTGCTAGGCTTGTATATATACAGTCAAAGTGTAGATGAATTGCTTCAATCTAATTATAAACTATAAGGCCTTTATGCTGTAGAAAAAGGAGCAACAATCAAATCTGCCTTGATATAACTGTACTGAGATTTCTTCTTCAAAGAAACTATTTAAACAATACTGCAATTTTGTGATTTCTTCACAAAAAAAGTTTAATACATTATGGTACAGTTTGGACATGCCGCTGAGCTGAGATTCAGACTTATGCTTTGTCAGAACAGATTTATGCTTTAATACTGAAATTAGGGTTTCTTCGCTAAAATCAGATTAACCTTACACTGATACCAAGCATGAAATACATAAAAACTCTTTCAATCATAATAGCGGTACCAATTCAAGCCCCTACTTTAGCTGCATTTAAACAAGCCAGCAAATAGGGACACAAATGTGTATCTCAAGTCACGCCCTATTCTAACCTGGACTATCAAGCACACACTTTTAGGTTGACAGTGTTTTAAGCTCATAACCTTTGTTTTATCATGCCTGCATTCTCCACCATTCTGTAGCGAATCAGCTCATGGGGAAATATGAATAATTAATCATAACTAGTTATAATTAATTATAAACATTTAGATCCGCTGTAGATATTTACTTGACCTCTCAGGGTCAACTGTCTCTCAATTCTAAGAACGTTAATTTCCTGGTTAAGGGAAATAACTTTCTTACTGTACAACTCTACACAGAGCCTGTAGCATAAATCTGCATGATTAGGGACTCCAGTTATGAGCAAACAATGAACAACGTCAAGTGTGATACAAGTAAGGCTTTATTAACTACATAAACACATAAACTAGTCTAACATACTACATAAACACATAAACTGGTCTAACACACACATACACACACACACACACACACACACACACACAGACATATGCATACAGTTGGTATAGGAAAGGGTTAAAGCTTAAGCAGTAAAGAGGAGAGAAATAAGGAATGAAGTTATGGAACCATTTGCATATTCAGCAGATCTACACCTGAGGGAAACGTCAGATTCTTAGTTCAAACACACCTTTGTAAAAAGGTGCAAATGATACCTAATGTATCAATTAATAAGACTAAGTTTGAATACTTGCACGTCTCGTCTGTCTGAAAGAGAGGTTTGATGCAATCTGAAGGTTCAAGTTGATCTTTGCTGAAGTTGGTTGATGAAAAAGAACCAGTTTGAGTCAGAGAATCTTGGTGAATGGAAAAGTCAAGGCCGAAGCCTGGCACGAACTTAGGGTGTCCTGGAGCGCTGTAGCTCACATCTTCTCAATAACCTAACAGAACCACCGACTCTGGGCGGATCCCTGGTGTGAGGCCTTTAAGGTCGGAGAAGATCCACGCCTCTCAAGATGGGCTTGTCCAATGAGAAAGGCCGGAATCCCAAGTGGGAGTTTGGAAATACTGGGGAGTTTATGACCCTTTGTGTGGAAGCATGGTAATTTGCATATGGAACTTGAATCGAAATTACTAAAGATTCTCAGGACACTAATATATTGCCTATGTACCAACATATAATATACACTCTCGTTTAGATCATCAGAAGACTAATTCATAGATACTAAACATGGTAGGATTACATATAGGTAAGATGACAGGAACGAGTGGTTCCATCATAAGCCTGCATAAAACAGTATAAAATCTCAAAGACAACATACACAATGACCTGAAGGATATGTGTGTTCATTCAAAGAAAGGTTTTCCTATGGATTAATTAGAAAAGAGTCAATTTCTACTGTGCACTGTGTCTCTTCCTTATGAAAGAGTAGTGCGAGGGGAAATTCTCAACATGCCATTAGGTCGTAAATGTATCTGGTCTAGCAAAGGTGTCGTGGTTGCCATGGGGACCAGGGGGGGCCTGGTGTCGTTCGCAGACATCCTGGCACCCAGTAGGTTATTGGGTGAGGGGTCTGTGACTATTTGTTAATCTAATGAATAACTGATTTGTTAAATCAAATGAAAAATGGTGTGTCTGATTGGTCCAGACGCTACAAAATCCCCCTTTTCGGACGTTGTTGTCCGTAGAATAGACAACAGCGAGCGACGTCAAAGGTGCCTGACATCAATCAGACACGCACCTGCCACTCACGGCTGGGAGACAGTGGTGGCTCTCTGGCTGTTGGTGCCTCCAGGAGTGGTTGTGGTGCCGTGGTGGATGCTGTCAGGTGGTGCGCTGTGGTGATGTAGGCTGTAGCAAGGTGTGGGTCCTCGAGCTTATGCAGCAGGTGTCGAGGCTGTGTCACCTGTCATCCTGAAGTGAGTTGGTCTGGGTAAGATGGTTGTTTGTCGATGTTGTTAGCCAGTAGGCTATCCGTGGTACCCACGAAGGGTTTTGCATTGTGGCAATGCTGGGTGCCTTCTGGTGCCTGCTTTGGATTCTGAGTTGTGAAGTTCAGAATCAGTGGGGTCTGACAAACACCTTTAGTGGAGGCCTTGTGCTTGTTAAAGGCCTTCTGTGTCAGGTTACGCAGCTGTTGATTAGGCATTGTGCGGCAGGCCATAATGCCTAGATGGTGACTTACACTAGGATGGAGGTTTCGGAGGAAAAGGTTCTTGCAGCTGGTGTCCTCCGCCATCCCAGGGTAATTGCGAGCTTCGGAGTAAGCTTGTCGAAGTCTGTGGTAGTAAGCATGGAGATTCATGCCGGCCCTGCTTGGTGTCTGGGGCAGCGATCAGTCCGTGTTCAGACTCTGGGTCTGAGAATTCCTTTATGATGGCTTGTTTAAGCTGCTGGTGAGGCTGCAGGATCAGTTCCTTTGATGTCCTCAGGGTCTCTGCAGTATTTAGGTTGCCAGATGTATTGTCTCTGGCCAGCTCGTTGGGGTCT
>NW_015655602.1:152635-166014 GCF_001515625.1 Sinocyclocheilus rhinocerous | reverse complement strand
TTTTTTTTCCTAAGAGATATGGCTAAGCAGGTGTCACTTGTGGGTGATGCTGCAATAGACTTCATAAACCTAGGGTTAGACTGTTAGCTAAACTAGCAGGGACCCACCAAATACCTCGTCAAAGAAAAAGAAACAATGGGAATTGTTCCTAGTTCTATCTTGGCTTACATTGTGTTGAACAGTAGCTGCCCTTCAATGTATTAGGTCTGGCACTGAGGAGTGAGAAGTAGAGAGGAAACAGGGATTAGGCTACTAATAACCTGTATAACTCATTAAGGAAACAACAGTTGCTAGAACTACTGTAATCCTATACAAAACGCGAAGATGGTGATGGTAAAATAACTAAAATAAGGTAAAAGTAAAACAAAACAAACAAAAAAAAGGGTCCTAATAGTGTAGGAAACTAAAAGGGAAAGTAAATAAACAAATTGATTTAATTAAATCTCAAATTTAATACAAATCAATTTAGCTGAATTGGTACATTTGTGCTAAACAAATGTAAATAAATGCAATAAAATTAAAGAGAGGTAGAATAAAGTCAAAACAAAAATAAACAATAACACAAGTAAAAACCAAAGTATGTGGGGAGGGACCGGCCGAACTGAATCCAAAGAGGAGGTGATGGCATCAACAGGAAGTGACACCAGGAGTGACGGAGAGAGAGGGAGAGAGAGAGAGGGAGAGAGAGGTGTGGTTAGAAAGTTACACTTTACACGCCTATCTAGCGTTAGTCGTATGCTAACAGCTAGCAGTTGAGGTAAAGGGCTTAGCTTAAGAGTTAGCGTTGGTTTACACGCAGTTCTTTGTTTACACACAGGTCTGTGAAGTGGGTGCTGTTGTCAGATTAACCGGAAGAGTCTGCTCACACTTCCGGGGTCACGTGTTGCTAGGAGACCGATGCAAACTCACACCAGGTGCAAGGGTAGCAGAACTTGCACTGCCGTGAGCATGCATGGGAAACTCGTGCGGGGCATAACAGTCAGTTATGACATGTCCCATACAAATTCATTCATTAATCAAAACAGCACATTCACTTCACAGGCAATGGTGGATTCGTAGTTAGCTACGCTAGAATAACACCATTAATTTTACGTAAATGTTTCACATGAACGAATCAAAATGAAATACAATGATACGTAGCACATAATAAGGCCTTAAATTAGTGAAATGAGGAGTATCGCTCAGATCACCTACACAGTGCTGAAAAAGGGGATTTCTTCGCCCAAGATCAGACTGATGTATTTTGGTACCATTTATATGGGCTGCTAATCTGAGGTTTACCCATCAGAAAAGCCGTACCCTCTACTAACAACAGAAATTAGGATTTCTTCGCTAAAATCAGGTTAGTTTCTTATCGTACGATTTAAACACATTATAGCACTGAAACTTTCTACTACCTGTAGGAAGGCACATTCAAGCTATAGTTTTATCTGATTTTGATCAGAAATTGGTGCGCGCATGTATACGCGTTACGTAAATGTTTCACATGAGCGGGTCGATATGAATACAATGATACATAACACATAATAAGGCCTTAAATCAGTGAAATGAGGAGCATCGCTCAGATCACCTACACAGTACTGAAGAAGGGGATTTCTTCGCCCAAAATCAGACCGATTTATTCTGGTACCATTTATATGAGCTGCTAATCTGAGATTTCGTCGTCAGGAAAAAGACTTATGCTCCACTAACACAGAAATTAGGATTTCTTCGCTAAAATCAGGTTAGTTTCTTATCGTACGATTTAAACACATTATAGCACAGAAAACTTCTTACTGCTTGTAGGAAGGTGCATTCAAACTATAATTTTATCTGGTTTTGATCAGGAACTGGTATGCGCATGGAGAAGAAGTTACTAAAACTTATGAAACAGACACATAAGATTGATTATTGGGTCTGCTTGCAAGCAATGTTTAAAACGACGCCACCGTTCTAAATTACTGCTCGTCCTGCATAAAGTAGGAACTATTATTTTCCTGGCCATGTGAATGCTGGGAGTTTTCTGGCTAGCTTGTCAAGGTCTCTGGGGGTCGCATCATGCGCTGCTGCAGGGATGCTTCCCTGTGGTTGCTTGAGGTATTATGGTTCTGTCTGCTGAGTTGTTAAGCAGAAAGTGTTGGCTCCCCCCTTCGTAGCTTGGTGCATATGAGGAAGTTTGCACGGCTGAGTGAGGATGCAGGAGTAGGGTGTCTCTCCCACTGCGTTTCCTTTCGCAGCCTATAGGAGTCCCTGAGTTCTCTTCGGAACATGTCAAGCTTGTCTTGAGTGTTGTTCAGCTGCTGGATCAGAGTCTCTTGAAGTCTATCAATTTCCTCCTGTAACTCCATTCTGCTGGGGTCCTTGTGGGATACCGCCGTGATCTGTTGCTTGAGATCATTTACCTCCTGTTTCAATCCCATGAGGTTGTGGGCCAGGAAGATGATGACCTTGGTGAGCTTTTTGTAGTCATAACTCTCGCTTGAGCCCTGAGTCTGAGGTACTCTTTTCTCTGTGTCCAGTTGCTTTCGGCTCAGTAGGTGGTCGTCGGCCCTGGGTAGGGGGTGTTCCTCACAACGCCTGGCCAGTCCTCTTTGGTCTGCATTCTGGGCAGTTAGTCTGAGCATGTGCAACATTTTGGCAAACTTGTGTTGAGAGTAAGGGCTAGAGACTACTACAAGATCAAAACAGAGTGTGAATGCTAAGATCGGTTTGGGTCAGCATATGTTTGCTGAAAAGGGCGTAAACAGGGTTTTGATTGATGACTTAAGACTACTCTTATTTGTCAAATTATCACTCAGAATTTACTGACGGTTCCCCAAACAGGCTCAATCTCTGAGGAAGTGAAGGAGAAAAGGGGAAAGCAGAAGGAAAAAGAGAGCATTTCTATTCAGATTATGCTTATTATTTGGTACTCAGGACGATAGTTATGCCCTAGTGTTTGTCTAGATGACTTGTGTAACAGGGTCATAAAAATTAGGGCACATGTTTGAAAATAAACAAATCAAAAATAGAAGTGTCTCTGGTTCCTTTTGAGGTTCAGAAAGAACATCAAAACAAAGTGGAACAAAAGGGGGTATACCATGTAAATGGATTTAAAATTAGCTGACTGCTATTATTAAAACAGGGTAATCAATCTGGTATTGGGAACAATCAGTGGCACTAGTGATTAACTGATTTGTGTTGGGCAACACACCATGTCTGGTCACAGCTGCTGCGTGTTCAGCTCCCATGCTGGGCCAGCCATGTGTGTGCCCCGCCCTCCGTGGCACATTACTCACTGTGTCACTAAAAGCACCCAATAACTTAATGATTCTTCTCTAGATACAGTTAAAATGTAATTAACTTTAGATTTAATTAATTAGTAACTGAGCAATAGCATTCAGGAAGGATACATCTAAGATAGTTAAATAGTTCGCTGAGACGAATTGAAGATTGAGAAACATAGAAAAAGAAGAAAAAGGGAAAGAAGAGAAATGGAAAAATCAGAAACCAGGGATTAGGTTAAGTTCAAATTACTTCACACTGCATACACACATGCTGTATTTAAAAGCTTCAATTAAAGAGTGCTAACCCCTAATTGTTAAAGCTATTTGGTAGCTTAGCCTAAGATGAAACTATGCTAAGTCGTGTTAGCTTAGCTGCTTCAGGTGGTTTGTTTACAACATGGCGTCGCGTGTGCTATGTGAAGTTAGTGCTTCCTGTGACAAGTTGTTGTCATGGTAACCAATGCATGCCAGTGCAATTCAAGCAGTTTTAGTGTCTGCCTATTTCAAAGAAGTTGCCCACAGTTTTAAAACGTGGTGCTTTCAGTCCTTCAAGACTTGTTGCATTAAATAAGCACTTGTGAGTGCTTCTCTAATTTAACAATAAACTTCTTGCACTTGTTTAAAGAATTAAAAAAACAGGTTTACTGTAAGTTACAGCCGGTTTAATCATATATGTAGTTATGTGTGCCTCACACATGAATACTAAAGTACAGTATTACACCTTTAATTTCACTCAGCGAGTGAAACACAGTAATGACCACCAGGTTGGTAGGCTTGTATATATACAGTCAAAGTGTAGATGAATTGCTTCAATCTAATTATAAACTATAAGGCCTTTATGCTGTAGAAAAAGGAGCAACAATCAAATCTGCCTTGATATAACTGTACTGAGATTTCAGAAACAATTTAAACAATACTGCAATTTTGTGATTTCTTCACTAAAACAGATTAATACATTATGGTACAGTTTTGACATGCCGCTGAGCTGAGATTCAGACTTATGCTTTGTCAGAACAGATTTATGCTTTAATACTGAAATTAGGGTTTCTTCGCTAAAATCAGATTAACCTTACACTGATACCATTAAGCATGAAATACATAAAGACTCTTTCAATCATAATAGAGGTACCAATTCAAGCCCCTACTTTATCTGCATTTAAACAATCCAGCAAATATGGACACAAATGCGTATCTCAAGTCACGCCCTATTCTAACCTGGACTATCAAGCACACACTTTTAGGTTGACAGTGTTTTAAGCTCATAACCTTTGTTTTATCATGCCTGCATTCTCCACCATTCTGTAGCGAATCAGCTCAAAGGCGAAATATGAATAATTAATCATAACTAGTTATAATTAATTATAAATATTTAGATCCGCTGTAAGTATTCACTTGACCTCTAAGGGTCAACTGTCTGTCAATTCTAAGAACGTTAATTTCCTGGTTAAATAGAGGACAAGATTAATCAGTTCAATCAGGAGAAAGTCACACGTGGGGAGATCGCAGCGGATTATATCATCGTCCAGCCCCAGCTGGAAACACGCACCAAGTGAAGATTTGTGCCAGCTCACCTCGTTGGAAAGCGTGAGGAATTCCTCCACATATCTCTCCAAAGTTCGACCACTCTGCCGCAGCGCACACAGCTTGTCCTCAATTGTAGTCATATTTTTCTGCTATGGGTGCTGGATTCTGTCACGCGGTCGTGGTTGTAGGAAAGGCGCACGAAGAAGGAGTAGAAGTAAAGGAGTCTTTAATAAACATCAACACACTTAGACCGTTGAAAATAACATTAATCCAGCACAAAGAATAGACAGAAACTGAGGGCTTATAAGGACAGGCAAACTAAGGAGCAAACGAGATGAATAATACAACAGAGGTGATCTGAATAAACAATGATTAACTAAATGAGAACAGGAACTGAACCAAATAAGGGCAGACAGGAACTAAACAGAAACAAACACATGACAATATGTGCTCTTTACAGATGAAGGTTTAATGAGTTATTTACAGATGTGCAGTACTGAGGTGTGTTATGTGTTGTTCAGGTGCGATATGGCCTGGGGCAAAAAAAACTGTTCTTGTGTCTGGCTGTTTTGGTGCACAGCACTCTGTAGCGCCGGCCAGAGGGCAACAGTTCAAAGAGAGAGTGGGCTGGATGTGAGGGGTCTTAGCCCTTTTCCTCACTCTGGAGATGTAAAGTTCTTGGAGGCAGCAATAATCCTCTCAGCAGTCCTTACTGTCCGTTGTAGTCTTCTGATTTCTGTTTTGGCAGCTTAACCAAAAGCAGACAGTTATGGATGAACACAAGACAGACTAAATGATAGCAGAGTAGAACATTGCATGAAAGTTGCATGATGCATGAATGAATGCCACAGTGGTAAACTGCTCACATAAAGCTGGAACTGATGTTATAGCTGTGTTGATGTGTGGGCATCCTATCTGTTTTGACCAGTGGATTTGTTTAGGCTAAAGATGCACTTTGCTGCAAACCAAGAAGTGGTCTGTGTCACAGTCAGTGCTGTGGTAACCTTGAGTGATAAGGACAGTTCAGTTCAGATCTTTGGATGATGACAAGGTCCAGTTGGTGCCAGTGTCCAGATCGAGGATGCATCCAGGATACCCTTTGCTGGGGCTTGGTAGAGAAGAACATATTGGTTATGCAAAGGTTGTAATATGAGCACAGCTCTAACAATCTCTGCCCATGCTCATTTAATTTGCCTACACCAGAGTGGCCAATGTTGCGGGGCCATGGTTGAAGTATTTGAGCATATACAGGTGCTCCATTGCAGGAATCTCTCTGATAGCAATCTCAAGCTCCTCATAAAACTGATTCTTGACCTTTGCTGAAGAGTAGAGTGTAGGAGCACAGATGCTCAATATGTTTACTGGGTCATAAGAGGTTTGGAGATGAAGAGGGATGATTCTGGATGTACATTTGAAAGGGAGCTCTAGTGATTTTATTAAGGATGTCTTTATTGCAAATCCCACAGTTGCAGTATCTGCTCTTTTGGTCATTTTCCCTTTCAGAAGAATGTGTAGTCCTGTTCTTTGAGACTACCTTGTGATGGAATTTTGGTCTCTTGCAACGCTGCAATGTCAATATTGAGCCTGGGATTGGAACTGCGATAGTCCCTCCTACTGTCACAGGCAGCCCATAGTGCCAGAGCTTATGCCAGTCGCTCTGAGCTTATAACCCATATCTGTTACCTATTTCTGCCACTGTGAGCAGTGGCACTGGAGTGAACTCTTCAGGGCGCAGGCCTGGGAAAGGGTGCAGATCCTGAAACGCCCAGTCCAAAGTCCTGCACTCAGGTGGTTCACCTGATATCTGATGTAACGGGTGTGTTAGATCATGCCTCAACAGCGGCATCACTACTGCAGAGATGACGAGTCAGTGTCGCCGACTTAATCTCTTAAACTGAAAACAAAGAAAGCACTAGTTTATCAAAAATTATTAAAATGTTAATGCAGTCTCCTTGAATCTCCTCTTTTTGCATGCACTTGAGCACTTATTAGGCTATGTAGGCAATTAAAGGCTCATTATTATGATTTAAAGGGTTAGTTCACCCAAAAAGAAAAATTTGCCTGTGTTTTACTCACCCTCGAGGCATCCTAGGTGTATATGACTTTCTTCTTTCAGACAAATCCAATCGGCGTTATATTAAAAATTGTCCTGGCTATTACAAGCGTTATCATTGCAGTGTTTGGGTGTTTCTGTTCAACAGTCCACAATGGCTTCCACGTATGACAGTTAAATGTAGTGAGAGAGAAGTGTTTATTACATTTGAAATATGGATATTTTTCTTACAAAAACGCATGGATTCACTACAGGAGGTCTTTATTCACCCCCAGAGCCGTGTGAGTCACGTCTTGTTATGGATGCATGTGCTTTATTTGACGTCTTGTGGACTGTTGAACAAAAACACCCGCCCACTGCAATGATAGAGCTTGGAATAGCCAGGACAATTTTTAATATAACTCTGATTGGATTCGTCTGAAAGAAGAAAGTCATAAACACCTAGGATGCCTCGAGGGTGAGTAAAACACAGGCTAATTTTCATTTTTGGGTGAACTAACACTTTAAATGGTTTATTAACAAACGTGTGACTAACAGTTGACAGTAACTAATGTTTAAAATGAACGACTACTAGTCGACCAGAAAAATCTTTAGTTGAGGGCAGCCCTAGTTCATTCATAATAATAGTATGTTGTCTTTAGCAAGATTAGACAGATTTTATGGTTTCAGTCATCAACATCTTTCAGGGATTATGCTATTATTCGATTATTATGAAATGCAATTATTTCAGGGATTGTTCTATTATTCCAGTCAGTTTTTCGGATCATAGTTTAGTACAGTGTTTTTTTTAACTGTAGGATCCATAAAACCTAAGAGTGCAATGTGGCATTTTAAAAACGGTCTTTTAAATGATTTAGAATTTAGAGATTTTTTATTTATTTTCTGGAATGATTTTAGAACCATGAAGATTCCAATCCTTGCAGCAATGGTGGGACTTTGGTAAAATAAAAATTAGACAATTGAGTCAACAGTATGTTTACACTAAAGACTTAACTAAAGACTTAACTAATTTAATGGTAAATTTAGAAGAAGACATAAATAAACTTTAAGGATCTATTGAAATTATGCAAAATCAGGAGCTTATTGAAAGTTAGAAGAAAAAAGAAAGAACTGGCCGGACTGTTAGACTTGAAAGCACAAGGGGTTCTGATCAAATCTTGTTTCCAGAACATAGAATGGATGGATATACCTTCTTTTTTAATTTGGAGAGAAAAAATGGTCAAAAGAGATGACTTGCTTGATGACATGCTTTACTTTCTAAGGATGGTGTACTCTTGTTGAATCATGCAGATATTCGTAAGAGAGTGGTAGAATTTTATAAAGAACTGTATAGTAATGAACTACACATTTCAAACAAAAATAGTGTGTTTATTGAAGGTCTTCCTCAGGTCGTTTTGGCCTAAGATTGGTGCAGATCCGCTTGCAGTCATCAACAAAAGTCTAAACAGTGGAAGGTTACCACTGAGCTGCCATGGAGCAGTCCTCACTGTACTACCAATGAAGGGAGACCTGACTGACAAAACATTGGAGGCCTATGTCTTTGCTATGCAGTAGTTTAGATTCTATCTAAAGCATTAGCAAATAGATTGAGTAAGGTTATGGAAGAGGCCATCCACTCTGATCAGACGTATTGTTTGCCAGGTAGGTAAATTATTTACAATATTTCATTCATTAGAGACATTTTTGGTATTGGTAAGCTCTTGGATATTGATTTTTGTTTAACCCTTAAATGCATGAATGTTTCACCAATCATTATTATATATCCGGGTCTTTAGCAAAGTGGACCAATATATCCAGCACAGATGGATCCCTAACTGCTGCAATAGCAAAGAATCTCTCGTGATATTTTAAGAACAATTACAGAAGAATAAAATAAAGCATATTTTGTTACCTTTTGAAACTTAGAAGGGTTCAATATGAGAAGATCATTTTACCATCACTGTCATCGTCAGAGCGCTCTTCCACAGTACATTAAGCATCTGGCTCATATTCGCGATCTCAACCATATTCTCAAAACTATCGTATTCAATTACTTCATATTCAATATTTTGAACACTGGCAGCTTATTCACCACATCCACCATCAAATGACAGTGACATTTATATTTCATTGCGTACAGTAATTGCTCTGCAGTAAAGCCATTCAAACCAGTTCAATTTTTGCTGATGATATTTTTGCTTTTGTTTTATGCCTGCGGTAATTATGACTGAAACATCACATCATCATTATGTATCAAACAGTGCCACCTCGAGGAATTCATTGCATGTATTAAATCATCAGATATGTAAATATAGTTACGCAAGATAAATATGCTTTCACATTTACATACCTCGGATCTCTAGCGACCCTATACACTTTTTACTAAAAAATAATCAGAAAACAGACATTATTTACATTTTAGTTTTTCTTTTTATATTGTTTGTAATGAATAGATTGAGGAATACTAAGCAATTTGATGTCTAAATTTAAAAAAATAATAAAAAATGAAGGAGGGAGAGGGTAGTGAATGATGTCCCGGGTCGCTAAAGACCCGAGGTATGCATTTAAGGGTTAATATCAATAGATCATGAAAAAGTGTTTGACAGATTTGAACACAGTTATTTATGGGATGATCTAGAAGTGTTTGGTTTTAATATTTTTTTTATTGATAAATTAAGTTTTGTATTGTGATGTTGAAAGTTTACTGAAGGTAAATGGTGACTTATGTGCCCCCTTTAGAGTTCTCAGAGGTTGTTACGTGTTTGTGCTGTGTCGTGTGTTTCCCTCTGTCTTTTCTCTTGTTACTTTCACTTTCTTAGTTACCGATCATTGGTCCTGTCACCTGTCAATCTTCATTAGCCGCTGACGTCACCCATTCTGCAGTTTCCAATCGGACAAGACCACCCCAGATAAAAGAGCATGCCAGACCACCTGCAAGCCCCCCATGTTGTTGCTGTTTTGTGCTCATCATTTTGTTGCCATCCTGTGTAATTATTGTATCCCCTTTTGTTTGTGTTGCTTGTCCTACGTGTACGTTTGCCTCCGATGTATATTTTTGTTCCCTCTCCCCCCCCTACTGTAACATATTTGAGCATGGGGGCTCGTACGGGATATTTAAAACCCATGCCAAGACATTAAAAAGCTATACATACAGTTTGTGCTGGTGGCAGGGTGACCACGTTTTCATATAGTAGTTTGAGAAGGAAGCGGTGTTGCATGTAATGTGTAGTGTTGCGCTGTCTGTGGTGTGTCTGGTACTGGCAGTAAGCATGGCATTGATTTATTTACAGTCGTTTATTAATCATTCATCGATCTAACAATTTGATAGTTATAGAATAGATGATTTGTTGAAGATTGCGGACCATTATAACATTTCTGTGTTGAGGCAAGCTAGGAAAAGGATCTGCCGCCCGCAGTTGATTTTGATATTCTAGGTATTATCAAACAGTGTATTATGTAAACAGATGCATATGAAAAATAATGCAATCATCAGCAATAGACAGCATATAAATGAAAACTCCAACATTTTAAAGTAAAATGTTGATCCAGGAAGTGGTATATGTCTGTGTAAGCTTTGGAGGTATTGATGGAAGTGATTTACTAGATTTATGCTTTGATAATCGTACTGAATATTATCCATATGTAGTTGTTGATAAAAGTGATTTTCTCACCTTTTTGCTCAAAATTATGATTTTTTTTATGAAACCTACCTATATTCAAGTGTTGATAAAAAAGGAATGCTTTAAGCTAGAATAAAACATATTTTTTTTGTTTAAAAGTAGAGGCTCTGATCTTTAGTTTGGTGTATTGCATATTCAAATATGCATACAGCAAAATATACTCGAGGCCATCAAATTTGAGTGAAAATCATCAAAATCGCTGGCGGTGGCTGGCAACTTTTTTTTTAAAATGTTGCCGGGGAAAGAGTTAAGAAGAATATTAAGAGTGTTATATTCTAAAAGTTGGTTGAGTTAAAGATTCTTGTGATGCCTGACGTTGATGCTGCAGAGACCGGGCCTCTTGGCGCTGACGCGCAGCCGCTTAGTGTGGGTATTTCGGATGAAGGACAGAGTGAGACAGGTGCTGAGGTTGAGGCGGATTCCGAGGCCAAGGCCGTCTTGCCGCCTTTTGATCCGTTCTCCCCCGCCCTATTTGGGTCTAAGAAGGAAGGACGATTGAAAGTCTGCTTGGCCCGTTTACAGTTTGAGGCACAGGAAAGGGCTCAGGCACGTCAGGCTGAGATGGACCTGAGGCTCGAAATCCGCAGGCTTGAGATTGAAGCTGAGAAAGAGATGAAGCTGCGACAGCTTGAGCTGGAAGCAATAAAACTCCTGCCTAAAGCTGCTGCGCGGCCCGCCCATGCTGAGGCTTCTGTTGTTGCTCCGGTCGTAGATCCATCCTCAACCACCTTCGATGTTAGCAAACATATTGCTTTAGTGCCTCCATTTAGGGAGACTGAGGTAGATACGTATTTCAGCGCTTTCAAGCATATCACATCATCCTTTCGTTGGCCGAAAGATGTATAGTTCCTTCTTCTCCAGTGCAAATTGGTTGGCAAGGCCCAGGAGGTTTGTTCAACGCTGTCCTTAGAGGAGAGCTTGCAATAAGAGACAGTTAAATCTGCCATCCTCCGTGCTTACGAGCTTGTACCTGAGGCATACAGACAGCAGTTCAGAAATCACAAAAAGCATCCCAGTCAGACTTTTGTTGACTTTGCGCAAGAGAAAGGCATTCTCTTTGATAAATGGTGTAATGCGAGTAAGGTAACAGACTTTAATTTGTTAAGATAATTCATTCTGTTGGAAGAATTTAAGGATTGTTTGCCTGAATGTGTTGTTGTAAACCTGAACGAACAGAAAGTAATTTCATTGTCACAAGCAGTGGTGTTTGCAGATGAATTTGTGCTCACGCACAAAAATGTATTTACCTCATCATGTTCAGAGAAAAATTATTGTGTCCAGTCTGTTCAGTCTCAGCCTTCTCGTGTTAAGTCTGTTTCTCCGCGACCTAAAGAGGCAAGGGAATGTTTTTACTGCCATAAACGAGGGCATGTAATTGCGGATTACCTCACGTTAAAGCGCAAGCAGCAACCGCCACCTAAAAGTGTGGGGTTCGTGAATTCTATTCCTGATGTTACTAGTGTGTTACCTGGTGAGGATTGTGCTGACCCTAGTTATAAGCCATTCTTGTTGAAGGGGTTAATTTTGTTCTCTAAGTAGCACGCCACTGACGAAAATCGTCCATTCGGCTATCCTTTAGGTGGCTCCCATACGCCACTTCGTGGACGACGTCCGACGCCGTCCACCCCACTGACCCGGACGATGAGGACTGAGGTGGTTCTGGGGGTCCAACCACTCAGGGGTCCGAACGGGAGCACCCCAAAGCCCGAAGGCCCCCAAACGCAGTTCAGCCATTCTCCACAGCAGGGCTCCACCACGTTCAACTTCAGGCCTATTGCATAGGGTGTCTCCCCATTCAAATAAGTTGGAAGTGGACACTTTTCAGGTGGTACCCCCGTCCCGCTTACCTGCTATTCGTCCATTTCCCATACACTTTGGCATGCGGACCACCATCCCGCTTACCTCCCATTTGTCCATTTCCCATCCAGGTCAGCGTGCTGACCACTACATGGCCCCACCCCCATCCCACGAACCTATTATTTCTCCACTTACCTACTAAAGTGACAGAATGACCCCTTGTCCACTGCTCCGCCCTCGGGACCCACCCCCCGTCCCACGAACCTACTATTTGTCCGCTTACCTACTAAAGTGACATAACGACCCCTTGACCACTGCTGACCACTGCCCCGCCCTCGGGACCCGCCAACCTACTATTTGTCCGCTTACCTACTAAAGTGACAGAATGAGCCCATGGCCACTGCTGACCACTGCCCGACCTCGGGACCCGCCCCCCCCATCCCATTAACCTACTATTTGTCCGCTTACCTACTAAAGTGACAGACTGACCCCTTGACCACTGCTGACCATTGCCCCGCCTTCGGGACCCGTCCCACGAACCTAATATTTGTCCACTTACCTACTAAAGTGACAGAATGACCCCTTGACCACTGACCCGCCCCACCGTCCCACGAACCTACTATTTGTCCGCTTACCTACTAAAGTGACAGACTGACCCCCTGACCACTGCTGACCACTGCCTTGCCCTCAGGACCCACCCCTGTCCCACAAACCTACTATTTGTCCACTTACCTACTACTAGATTGCAACTGGGATATGTGTCCATTTGCAAACTATTGAATGGGATCGCTATAGTAGGTTAGTGGGATGATTGTCCACCAAAGTACTAAACCGATCCCATTCAATAGATTGCAAGTGGGATATTTGTCCATTTTGCAACCTATTGAATGGGAGCACTTTAATAGGTTAGTGGGATAAATGTTCACTAAAGTACTAAACCGATCCCATTCAGTAGATTGCAATTGGGATATGTGTCCATTTACAATTTATTTAATGGGATCATAATAATAGGTTAGTGGCGACTGAGTCATGCGGCTACATAGCATGGCTAGCAATGCAGTACTCGTTCCCGTATCTCAGGGAACCGAGGTTACGTTAGTA
>NW_015655602.1:150891-152179 GCF_001515625.1 Sinocyclocheilus rhinocerous | reverse complement strand
GCCCCCTTGACCACTGCCCCGCCCCACCGTCCCACGAACCTACTATTTGTCCGCTTACCTACTAAAGTGACAGACTGACCCCCTGACCACTGCTGACCACTGCCTTGCCCTCAGGACCCACCCCTGTCCCACAAACCTACTATTTGTCCACTTACCTACTACTAGATTGCAACTGGGATATGTGTCCATTTGCAAACTATTGAATGGGATCGCTATAGTAGGTTAGTGGGATGATTGTCCACCAAAGTACTAAACCGATCCCATTCAATAGATTGCAAGTGGGATATTTGTCCATTTTGCAACCTATTGAATGGGAGCACTTTAATAGGTTAGTGGGATAAATGTTCACTAAAGTACTAAACCGATCCCATTCAGTAGATTGCAATTGGGATATGTGTCCATTTACAATTTATTTAATGGGATCATAATAATAGGTTAGTCGGATAAATGTCCACCAATCTGTTAAACCAATCCCATTCAATAACTTGCAAGTGGACACATATCCCATTTGCAATTAATTAAATGGGAATGATATAACAATGTAAATGAAGTGTTGTCTACCAATCTAGGTCCCATTTCCAACCTATTCAGTGGGCCTCAAATAGGAGTTTCCTGGACAGTGGAATTTTGGCACCAAACTTGGTTCTACACACTCAGGGGGGCCTGCTGAGTGCTGATATGCAGGTTTTATCAAGACAGTTTAAGAGGAAACAGCCTAAACCACTGTGTCCACAAAACACCTATTTGAGTCCCATTATATAGGTTGGAAATGGGATGCGTCCCACTCCCAACCTATATAATGGGCTTCAGATAGGTGTTTTGTGGACACAAGGGTTTAAGACCTTTCATGATGAAATATTTTGATAAAACCTATTTATCAGCACTCAGCAGCCCCCCCTGAATGTGTAGCACCAAGTTTGGTGCCAAAACTCCACTGTCCACCAACCTCCTATTTTGTATAATGGAATAGGTTGCAGGTGGGATCTCCAGATCTCAGCTCTGGAAAGGTCCAGAGAGCCAGGACTTGCACTCCTGTCTTAGTCTAAGTCTCCTCTATCAGTTAATTTCAAGTCATTTGGAGAAACTTGAAATTTAGGCCCAAAAAAAACTCCAAGGCGTACTTAGTTTTTTTGGGTCGAAAAAAAAAAGGTTTCTTCAATTTTCCTGAAACTCTAGATTCTGATAGGGGAGGCATAGATGTGCACAGGAGTGCAGGTTTCAAGACTCTAGAGCTTTGCAGTGCTGATATCTGGAGATCCCACGTGCAACCTATGCCATTGTTAAAAAA
>NW_015655602.1:136330-150472 GCF_001515625.1 Sinocyclocheilus rhinocerous | reverse complement strand
AAACCACTGTGTCCACAAAACACCTATTTGAGTCCCATTATATAGGTTGGAAATGGGATGCATCCCACTCCCAACCTATATAATGGGCTTCAGATAGGTGTTTTGTGGACACAAGGGTTTAAGACCTTTCATGATGAAATATTTTGATAAAACCTATTTATCAGCACTCAGCAGGCCCCCCTGAGTGTGTATCACCAAGTTTGGTGCCAAAATTCCACTGTCCACCAACCTCCTATTTTGTATAATGGAATAGGTTGCAGGTGGGATCTCCAGATCTCAGCTCTGGAAAGGTCCAGAGAGCCAGGACTTGCACTCCTGTCTTAGTCTAAATCTCCTCTATTAGAAGAGTGAATTTCAAGTCAAGTTTAAGAGGAAACAGCCAAAAACCACTGTGTCCACAAAACACCTATTTGAGTCCCATTATATAGGATGGAAATTGGATGCGTCCCACCCCCAACCTATTGTATGAGCCCCAAATAGTAGCTTTCTGGACACTTTATATAAATAGGATTAATTTATGTATGATGTATTTTTCTTGAGTAATCCACCTCTGCTGTACTCAGCACAGTAAATTGTACTCTTTTGATTTGCATATGATAAAAATGTTTATTATGCATAAAAAAGGAATGTCAACAGAGCTCCTATCCAGTCCCCATTAAATAGGTTGCAAGTGGGACCTTCTGGTAGGAGTAATACAGTTTGTCCCACTTGCCACTTATTATATGGGGATTGGATAGGAGCTAGATGGACACTTCCTGTATATGGTATTATTCATGTGTAGGATGTTTATTCTTGATTAAACCACCTCTGCTGTACTCAACACAGTAAATTGTACTCATTTATTTGATTTGCATATGATAAAAATGTTTATTATGCATAAAAAATAGGAATGCCCACAGAGCTCCTATCCAGTCCCCATTAAATAGGTTGCAAGTGGGACCTTCTGGTACGACTAATGCAGTATGTCCCGCTTGTAACCTATTATATGGCGACTGTATAGGAGCTTTATGGACACTTCCTGTATATTGTAATATTCATGCGTAGGATGTTTTTTCTTGATTAAACAGCCTCTGCTGTACTCAATACAGTAAATTGGACTAATTTATTTGATTTGAATATCATAAAAATGTTTATTATTCATAAAAAAAGGAATGTCCACAGAGCTCCTATCCAGTCCCCATTAAATAGGTTGCAAGTGGGACCTTCTGTTAGGAGTAGGGATGTAACGATTACCGGTTTGACGATAAATCATGATAAAATTCGCCACGGTTAGTATTAAAGTTTCATCTTTTAATTATCATTAAAACCGTATTAGATTACCGTGATTTGAACGAAGTGACGTAGAATCGATGGGCGGGGTTAAACAGGCAGTGATGTCGAGGCATTGGTCTTTTTCTGCATAGGAGGCACTTATCCACACTAGGGATGTAACGATTACCGGTTTGACGATAAATCATGATAAAATTCCCCACGGTTAGTGTTACCGTTTCATCTTTTAATCAGAAAGAGGAAAGTATTAGATTACCGCGATTTGAACAACTCGCGATACATAAATACTGTCCAGCATAAAGCACAGTTTTAAGTAACAGTCTCACGTGCGCACAGCAGCAGAGTAGTTTCGTTTTGAGTGAAAACAGGGCAGAAATGCTGGGAGGTTTTAAAAGAGTGATAAGGGAATTATACAAAGGAATATATGAATGAATTAATTATCTGAATGTACCTCTGAAGGTTCTGACTGTCTTCAGAAACTATTTGATGGCATTTTGTTTTCATCTTCGCTCCATGTAATAGCTTAAGGAAGTGTTCTTAATCGCAATACTGCTTTGTCCACGGAGGTTACGGGAAACAGCTCTAATTCAGCTTTTCCATCAGCGCCACCTGCTGTCAGCGAGTGGATTTACAGAGACTTATATTTACATTCAGCCTGTGAGCAGTTTCTGTCTGGCCAAAACGGACCGAATTTGCATGCCCTGCTGTAAATTTTGACCGGTTGATGAAAAACAAGCTTATGTGGATTCTACACATTTAAACAATTCAGATAAGTTATCTAGAATTATTTATGGAGCAGATAAAATACATATAATAATTTATTAATCAATTATCATTTTGACTTATATCTTTTCTTTATTTAAAGGCTGAAATGTGAGTTTACCTTTTTATTAAACTTTTTCAAAGCTTTATTTGAACATTTACATTAGATATTTCAGTATCTAATGTATTTCATTAGATGTTGTCAGTCAAGTTGTCATTTAAAATCCGAACATCATTTGGTAATGTTATTGTTTTAGTGATTATGCAAACAAAAAGTCATTTTATTTGTTGTTTGTTGATTTTTAAATGTAAAACTTGGTGAAGTGATTCATGTGTCGGTACTTTTTGAACATCTCCAGCACATTTGAACAATACCGCGATAATACTGATAACTGTGATAATTTAGGTCACTACAATCGTGATAAGAAATTTTCATACAGTTACATCCCTAGGTAGGACTAATGCAGTATGTCCCACTTGCAACCTATTATATGGCGACTGGATATGAGCTTTATGGACACTTCCTGTATATTGTAATATTCATCTGTAGGATGTTTTTTCTTGATTAAACCACGTCTGCTGTACTCAACACAGTAAATTTGACACATTTATTTGATTTGCATATCATAAAAATGTTTATTATGCATAAAAAAATGAATGTCCATAAAGCTCCTATCCTGTCCCCATTAACCCTCTGGAGTCTGAGGGTGTAATAACACTGTTAATCAGCACAAACTGGGCTACAATAATATCTGAGCAGCATGTATGTACGTGATTGTGTTTTTGAGAAAACACAGTTTATGCGTGCTTAGTGAAAAACTAAAATTTTAAAGTCACTGAAATAAGGCCATAAAACACATACAGAACATTTGTTCACAAGACGTTTGAGAACTGGATCTTGAAGTCTAGAGTTTTTGCTTCAAAAGGATGTGAAAATCATCTTACTCACTCATTCATAGAACACAATATATTGATTTAAATTTTCTAAGACACTTTTTGTGTAGAAAAGGTATATGCGAGGGGGTGTGAATGGTCATGCATAAGGCTGTGATTCACACCTGAGAAGACAAAGACCTGCATAATGAGCTGCATAATGAGCCTTTCAGTCAGGTATGTGAGTGATAGGGAATTGCTACAAGAAAGAATGTGAGGAAAAAATAAATGTATATATTTTTTGTTTGTAGTTTATTTAGAATAGATATAACTATCACATAAAATAACTCATGGCAGTGTGTGCATCACATGGTCTTAGCTGTGGTCCAGGTTCTTGTGCAGGCAGGAATCTCCATATAGTCAAGAAAGTGGGAGTGCAATATCCAAAATATCCAAAACAGCGGCAGGAAACTTGAACAACATCTTGAAGAGACTCATGGGAGTCAGGTGTGTGACTGAGAGGGAATTGCTACAAGAAAGAATGTGAGGAAAAAATAAATGTATATATTTTTTGTTTGTAGTTTATTTAGAATAGATATAACTATCACATAAAAACTTGAGATTCACTTGCGAGTGCAGTTAAACAGTTTATTAGGAAAAACAAAACAAAAAAAACCAACAACACAAGAGTCAAGACGTCATGAGTGCAATATCCAAAATATCCAAAACAGCGGCAGGAAACTTGAACAACATTTTGAAGAGACTCATGGGAGTGTGTGCATCACATGGTCTTAGCTGTGGTCCAGGTTGCTATTTGCACTTAGGCCCAATCCCAATTCTATTTTATACCCCTTCCCCTTCCCCTCCGCCTACCCCTTCCCTTTGTCCCTTGAAACAGAGTGTCATTAGTTCTTTTCGCTGTCATCATTCAAATCTTCAAAAAGTTCCGCCGCCGGAACTCTCGACCCCAGGAGGTTAATGCCAAAAATGCTTACATTTATGTGTCTTTTTGTTCGCTCGGGCAGCCATGTTGCCCCTGAAGCCGGTTTATGCTGAGATAATTCATACCCCTTCGTTTGAAGTGTGGTCCCGAAAAATCTTCGTTTGAAGGGCTGTCTGGCCCTTCCCCTACCCCTACCCCTCCAACCAAAAGAGAATTGAGAAAGGAAGGGCTAAGATGTAGAATTGGGATTGGGCTTTACTCTAAGATTCTGAATGGAGTTGAAAACTGAACGAGCATCCCCTTCCCGTGCGAGATGCAGGTGAAGACAAGAGTGGTGTATTCAGTCCTAAAATAATTCTCAATCGTTAACTGTGCACTTACTCAGTATAATTTTCCAGCGAACTCAAAACTGAAGAACACTCACATGTCTTTCTTGTGCAAGATGCCGGTGATGTAGCCACTGTCCTAAATTAAAATTGAAACAGTTTCAAACACATGTTGATAGCATGTTGATAGAAACTATATTATTACATTAGCAATCACTAATATTTCTTACGTGATTTTATATCATAGATGCACATACAGTACAAAAAGGACATTCTATATCTGAGAAACAAAATTATTATTGGTAAGCACATGTTTGAACATATTTGCAGACAGGGTATTTCACAGTAATGATTGGTCTAAACATTATTAGACATTACTTTTATATCGTCTAAACAATACTTTTATATAGTATTGTTTATAGAACATAAAACCATCCTCACGCCGTACATTTAGATGTAATGAAAGGTTGCCTATCATATTTCAAAATGTTGCATTTGATTTCACACATTTTAGTCTGGAATTATAGTTTGGAAAAAGTCCAACTAAATGCGTTTAAGTTTATGTCACAACAACATATCAAATGCAAATAAGCAACATTACTTACTCGGCATGAAAGATCTTCTTTGCTGGCTCCAGCTGCGCTCGCGTTCTGTTTGTGAGGTAAACAAAGCTCTCAGCATGTCTTCTGAGGTAAATACAAGGCTTATTCCTGTCAGCGTCTTCTTCCAAAAACGAAAAGTATCCGAGATGAACATGTTGTTGCTTTGTTTACGGTGATGTGGGCGTTTACATGTCGCGCATCTCACGTGGATATTTGTAATATCAATAGCGCGAGCAGCGCGTGACCTAATTAGAGATAATGAGAACAGACGGAAAAACTGGACATGTGTGACCTTTGGTTTCTCTTGCCCGGTTTGCCCCACCCTTCAACAGCACACACACTCAGAACGTGGATGATATTAAGATTTAATTGCCTGCACACAGAGCAGTGAAAAAGAGAGTAGTGAGTCATGTAGTTACTATACAGCTCCATCCACAGCAGTTCTCTCTAGCTCTGCTGCTCTCAATATAACAATAAACACCATTTATTCACATTATGTTGTACTTAACAAAACAACAAACAAAAATAAAACAAATTCTGAAATGTAATAATTTCTCCAGGAAATTATACAGACTTTGCCAATACAATATGGCTTTTCTTTCTTTTTTTCTCTTCTTAAATTTAATGTTTTGTGATCGTATAATGCATTTTCAACATCAATTAAGAATGATATGAATAGACAGAGAAAGTATAATATATTGAATATAAGATAATCATCCACTTTATGTTAAATGTAGTATGAAATTAATGGAAAACATTTTCAGTAAAACAACGAGTTAAGTGCTCTACAAAATACAGTTTGCGATAAACATTTGCTAAACAACACAGTAAATTCTTAAATGCTATATGACAAGCAATTGCCTGCACACAGAGCAGTGGAAAAGAGACTAGTGACTCATGTAGTTACGATACAGCTCCATCTATTCGAAAAAATATTTCACTTTGTTAGAAAGCACATGGGGAAATGGCGCACATGGAAAGATCATTAGTTCATGAAAACGGAAATAAAACTATCAAAATACCCAGAAATATAAACAGAAAACACACTCTAAAAATCAATTAGTGTCCACTGTGTGCAATCCCTTGCATACATCGTATAACATTCGATATGAAACTCATATTTTTTACTTTTAACGTGGAGCTGCAACAGAAACGACTCACCCACAGCAGTTCTCTCTAGCTCTGCTACAGATCATTCAAATTCAGTGGGCTATAGCGCCACCAGCGCAGCCAATAGGAAGCGCGATCACATTACAGCAGGATTTACTTAAAGAAACCTCAAACTATAATATTTATCCCGTTACACATGTCGTTGGTTTCATACGGATTACTTTATCAGAGAATATTTGTTTTCGGTAAGAGTTACTTCATTCTTGTTGGATGACGGACCATCACCTTCAACTCAACCTGGCAAAGACAGAACTGCTTGTGGTTTCAACAAACCCATCACTTTATCAAAATTTCACCATCCAGTTAGGCTCATTAAAAGGTTTATAAAGCAGCTAGGGGCCCCAAACTTTGGGGGCCAATTCAGGGGCCTCTGTCGATAAACACTGCAAAGTTTCGAGGTCCTACGACCTGTCGTCTCCGAACGGGAGACGTCCAACTTGCCAACTAATTGTGTAGCAGTGTGATGGACAAAAAGTCCCTATTTTTTACATTTCGACCCCTAAACAAGGTCATAGAGTCTTGAAACTGTTCCGCCCGCCAGAGGGGCCCGTGACAAGAGGTTGGTGTGAATTTGGGGTCGATCCGCCCCTGTCCATAAAGTCACTATCCAATCATCATTAAATAGGTCGCAAATGGGATTTACTTACAGTTTGATTAAAAATAACATTAATAAGGGGGCTAGAGCCTTGGGGCATCGAATGCTTGATCGTGGGGCCCTCACGTACAACATATCACAGGGCCGAAATCCTCAGCTTTTGGGAAGGGCTTTAAAAAAAATCAGCAAAAATATTCAGGGAAAAATACAGACATGTGCTCGCCCTTTTTCTGACCTTTTGACCCCTAAACGGGGTTGTAGGGCCACCAAGCCCATTCAAATAGGTTGCAAGTGGGATTTCTCTAGAAGGGTCCCAGAGGCCCCATATTGCACACGGGGCTCCGTCAGGGGCCCCTGAGTGATGTACCGAGAGGGCTGAGGCCTAGTACCCCAAAAAGTATTTTTCATTATTTTTGATCCATCTCTCTCCCTGCCATTCAAGTCAATAGGAGAGACTCAGACACAGGCCCGATTTCAGTCCCACACTCAGCCATACTTAAAAGGTTTAGAAAGCAGCTAGGGGCCCTAAACTTTGGGGGCCAATTCAGGGGCCTCAGATGGTAAACGCTGCAAAGTTTCGAGGTCTTACAACCTGTCATCTCCGAACGGGAGACGTCCCACTCGCCAACTAATCGTGTAGCAGTTTGGAGGACACGCGGTCCCTTTTTTTACCTTTTGACCCCTAAACGAGGTCGTAGGGTCACCAGACTTTTCCGCCCGCTTGAGGGGACCGTGTCAATATGCAAGTGGCGCACTCGGGTCAATCGGAGTTCTCTGAGCCGTGTCCACGAAGTTACTATGGTAAACCCATTCAAATAGGTGGAGAGTGGGATTTTCCTAGAGGGGCCCCCAAATTTTGCACTGTGGTCCCCGGGGGCACCTCGAATTACATACTGAGGGCCCCGGGTTCTAAAGCGAAAGGAACATTTTTTTGGCTCTTGCACAAAATCTCTGCTGCAGGCCTCTCTGTCTTATACACAGCAAGACCCTTTTGAGGCTTTTAAGTTGGGAAAGGCCAATTTTTTCTGCAAGGTCCTAAAGCCCCATGGTTTGGCGCTGTGCGTCAGGGGCCCCTACTTAGCCAGAATCCTGAATCTTGAGGTCCTGCGACCTGGCATCTCCGAACGGGAGACATCCCACTCGCCAACTAATCGTATAGCAGTTTGGTGGACACGCGGTCCCTTTTTTGACCTTATGACTGCTAAAGGAGGTCATAGGGTCCCCAAACTTTTCCACCCGCTCAAGGGGCCCGTGACGATACGCAAATGGTGCACTCGAGTCTGACCTATCTAAGTCGTGTCCACAAAGTTACTATGGTAAACCCCTTCAAATAGGTTGAGAGTGGGATTTTTTTAGAAGGGTCCCAGGGGCCCCAAATTGGCATCGTAGGGGGAACGGAACTTTGTATGGCATTCAATGGAGTCCCTACGAGTCACCGACAGTGAATTCGGGTCGATCGGACCTTTCTGAGCCATGTCTGCAAAACTACTATGGTAAGCCTATTGAAATAAGTTGCACGTGGGATTTTCTTAGAAGTGTGCAGGCATGCCCAAATTTGACAGGGGAGTCAGGGGGACACCCCGGAGCGCTGTACAGAAAGTGCAGGTCGATCGGAGGAACTTTGCTCGGACGTCACAAACCGGCCAAAGGGGGCGCTGGCGAGGGCCAGTGGGTCGCGGGCGTGTGCCCCGTCACGTTTTCAGGCCAAAACGCCCCCCAAAAAAATGGTCCTGAAATGGACAAATAGCAGTCCCGTGGACAACTAGGGGGCGCTGGACCTTTAGAAGGCGCTGTTCGCAAGTTTAGTAGGGAAGCGGACAAATAGTAGGTAAGCGGGACTGGTCACTCCCCTCCACTGATCACTACATGCATCTAGTGGGCAAATGGGACGTTTAGTAGGGATTTGGCCGTAAAACACCAATTTAGTGGGCAAATGGACATTTAGGAGGTAAGCGGGACAGCTGAGACAGCTCAAGGGCACCCAAAGTGGTGTCCAAAGCCCCCCTATTCCAGGGTCAGTTTGTTGGGGTCTGCGGACCCGGGGGTAAGGTGAAAATGCCCGTTTGCATACTAGATAAGTGGCAAATGTACGCCATTTCTGGCCTACGATCCATTGTACCTCCTATGCGTCCACCTCCTATGCGTTCTATTTGAATGGGCTTTTGTCCACGAAGCGCCTATATGTGCTTCCTCTGGTAAACCCGAAGATCAACAGGAAATTCAGTTGCTTCGGGATACTGGGGCCGCCTACTCATTCCTGGTTGCCAATGCTTTACCCTTGTCTGAACAGTCATTTTGTGGCTCTAGTATTTTAGCTCAAGGTATTGAAATGGGCTTCGTAAAGGTACCGTTACATCAAATACATTTCCAGTGTGATTTAGTTATCGGCTTTGTGTCAGTCGGTGTACGCCCTTCCCTTCCCATTAAAGGTGTTTCTTTCATTCTTGGCAATGATTTGGCCGGTGGTAAAGTAATGTTAGCATTAGAGGTCGTTGATCACCCTAATTCTATTTCTTGCCCAGATGAGTTGTCTGTGAGCTACTCTGATGTCTTCCCCACGTGCGTTCTGATGCAAAGACATTAGGGTAGTTCACAGTCAACTCATCTGGGCAAGAAATCGAATAAAAAAAATAAAAAAAAGCGAATGATTCCGTAGACTTGTCAGAGACGTTTATAGCCCCTGTGTTTGCTGAAAATGTGCTTCCATCATTGGAAAAAAAACGTCACTCCTGTCAAACGAAAAGCAAAGTCAGAGATTTTGAAGTCAGACGGTGATGCTCTGAATTTACCCATGTTTCGTTCCCAGATTATCACTGCGCAGAAGGAAGATGAGTCTTTGGTGAAATGCTTTAACTCTGTTGTTTCTCCAGACAAGGTTAGTGAGGAAAAAGTTGCTTATTTTGTGGATAATGACTTGTTAATGCGCAAATGGTGCTCTAATACTGAAACTGATGCTGATTGGAATGTAGTGTACCAGATTGTCATCCCTTCTGTTTATCGTCAGCATGTGCTGTGTCTGGCGCATGATCGTGTGTTGTCAGGTCATCTGGGCATCACAAAAATGTACAATAGAATCCTTAGACATTTCTTTCGGCCTGGGTTAAAGAGGGATGTTGTGGAATTTTGCCGAACTTCTCATACTTGTTAGTGCATGGGAAAACCAAATCAGGTTATTCCTCCGGCTCCCTTCTCTCCCATTCTAGTTATTGGAGAGCCCTTCTAACATGTTATTATAGATTGTGTAGGCCCGCTCCCTAAAACAAAGTCAGGGAATCAGTTTCTGGTAACGATCATGTGTACTGCTGCTCGGTTCCCTGAGGCAATTCCACTTTGTAAAATTACTGCTCCTGTGATTATCAAGGCATTGGTCAAATTTTTCTCTACATTTGGCTTACTGAAATTTGTACAAACTGATCAAAGAACAAATTTTAAGATTTTTAATCAGGTCTTAAAATCACTTTCCATCACCCACAGAGTTTCAAGTGCCAATCATCTGGAGAGCCAGGGCGCACTTGAACGATTTCACCAGACGCTTAAGTCTATGTTACGGAAGTACTGTGCAGTCACAAGTAGAGATTTGGATGAAGGTGTCCCATTGGTGTTGTTTGCAGTGAGAGAAACGGTGCAAGAGTCGCTCGGGTTCAGTCCAGATGAGCTAGTTTTCGGGCATACTGTTCGAGGACCACTCAAAGTCCTAAAATAAAACATATTGGAAACTGAGGCAAGTCCTAAGACTAATGTGCTGAATTATGTTCGTCATTTTAGAGAGCATTTACATAACGCTTGTGATTTGGCAAAAGAGTCGCTAACAGTTGCACAAAAAGTCATGAAGCGCCAGTATGACTCTAGAGCTGTCCCGCGTTCTTTTCAGGCTGGTGACCAGGTGCTTGTATTATTACCAATCCCAGTATCTGCCTTGTCTGCCTGCTTTTCTGGCCCCTACGTAGTGCAGGAAAAAAACTGAGTGAGACAGACTATGTAATTTGTACTCCTGAAAGAAAACTCCAGTCACGAGTATGTCATGTAAACATGTTGAAAGCATATAATCTTAGAGAGAATCCACAAGGAAAAACTACTGAGAAAACATCCGCACCTGTTGTTTCTTCTGTCGCAGTAGTTAGCGATATCGCTGGAAATTAAGTGTCCCCAACTAAGCAATCCAGAGGTGACAGCAGCAAGGAACCAAAACTCCATCGGTGACAGAATGGAGAAAAAACCTTGGGAGAAACCAGGCTCAGTCGGGGGGCCAGTTTTCCTCTGGCCAGACGAAACCAGCCATTCAATTCCAGGCTGGAGCAAAGTCACATTGCACAGAGTACTCAACTGGCTCCTCTGGTCTTGTCCCGGTGGCCGTCTAGGAGACAAGGTCTTCACAGGGGATCTGTCTCTGGGGCTCATCTAGATGTCCTGGGCCCCTATTAACAAAACATTTTAACTTACCACTAAGAGTTCTCCTAAATAGCAATAAAAGTTTTTAGCAAAGAGTTGTCTCTTAAAACCTATTCACAAAGTTGCTGAGACAAACTTTTACTAAGGAATAGAGAGAAGTCTTAAGCTAAGAGTAAGGGTGGGGTTGACCTTGTTGCTATGGATGATGTTAGCATGCTTACTAACTATGCACACAGTGATTGGGTGATAGTCTCTGTCAGAGATTTATTCATATAAATATTTTAGAGTAAAGATAAAGGTTTAAAAATAAAAATGTTGCCACATTCAAATAAAGATTTTAGAATGCAGGCTAAGTGTCACTAATTAAACAAGTATGTGTTCTGGCTGATAGTAAGACATGTAAACGTAAAAGAAAACCAAACTATACGCAAGAACAGCTGTGACTTCTTGCCGAGTTGGTTAATGAAAACAAGGACATAATCAAAGTCAAATTTGGAGTTGGGATAACCTTCAAAACCGAGATGATACCTTCATAAAAGCTCATTATCGTCAAATATTTCTAAAATGTTTCCGTTCCGAGGCAGATTGCAAGCAACAGCCATTTTTGGGAATAGTTTGTGATTTGGTCTTATCCTCTTAAGACCCGAGAAAAACGTTTTAGGAAAAAGGTAGTTTTTTCAATGTCTTTACATTGTTTAGAGCATTAAAAATAATGTAAAAAAAAATATTAAAAAAAGATATTTCATTCATAAGCTATGCTATGTCCTCGGTAGAGGACATCGGGACTCAATTTCTTTAAACAACCGGCGGCAATTGCGGATTTGGCAACACTGGTCCGCAAACTATGTTTCATATAACTCCTCCTCGAACTTCCCGCTGCCCTCTATCGTGCTCTCTCATTGGCTGTAGGTCATCGCCGATGTGTTTTTCAGTCAGAACTTATTTCACACAGCAGGATTGTGAATCGCCGACAGCTCCAAATATTTAGCATGCCAAATATTTCACGGGCGTCTGCGACGCGTCGGCGATTCTCTCAGATCGCGTCTTTGATAATTTACACTGTGTGATTGTCACTCGCGTGAACGAGCACCGATTTGCCTCCGATTTCAGGCATTTGTCTGCGATTTCGCAAAACTTGTCAGCGAGTGAACAATCGGGCTAAAATCGTGCAGTGTGAACTCGGCATTAGTGACTTAGGAGTCCTCTTCACTACTCCTAACGTTTCACAGATTTAGGAGCTAGTTTTAGCACTAAAATGCTTTGTGAAATACTTTTAGATAAAAAATGTAGGAGTCCTAAACTTAGGACTGACACGCCCATTATTTTAAAGATTTTCTTCTAAATTGGCGAGTTATGAGCTACTTTTAGCCTTAAGATGTTTTGTGAATACGGGCCCTGATCTCCACTGACATTCAGGGCTGTCGAGGTCATCTCTAGGTGCTGATCCACCATCTGGGCTGGATACGTACTGGATCCGGGTGACTGCAGTGACCATCTGATCTGGATACAGACTGGATCTAGTGGCTACGGTGACCTCGGAATAAGAAAGAAACAGACTGATATTAGAAATGTGTTAGTGTGTTATGTGTAAGCCAGGTTAAAGAGATGGGTCTTTAATCCAGATTTAAACTGACAGAGTGTGTCTGCCTCCCTACCAATGTTAGGTAGGTTATATTTCCTATTTTTAACTGTTTTAAATTCATTTTAAACTTCTTAAATCAATTTTTTAATCATTTTCAAAGTTTTTAAATTCCCTGTTTTATTGTTGTGATTATTTTTTTTCTTTTATTTTATGTAAAGCACTTTGAATTACCATTGTGTATGAAATGTGCTATATAAATAAACTTGCCTTGCCTTGCCTAATCTTACCTTGAGGTCATGAACGCATGAATTAACATTTCTGCATTCTGCAGCTGAGTATCATCAGCATAACAGTGAAAGCTAACACCGTGTTTCCTGATGATATCTCCCAAGGGTAACATGTAAAGCGTGAAAAGTAACGGCCCTAGTATTGAGCCTTGAGGTACTCCATACTGCACTGATCGATATGATACCTCTTCATTCACTGCTACGAATTGATGGCGGTCAGATAAGTACAATTTGAACCATGCTAATGCACTTCCATTAATGCCAAAGTTTTCTAGTCATTTCTGACAAGATGCGCGTTAAATATCGCATGCGATTTATCGTGCAGCCCTAATTAGGATCTGTAATATTTTCTAATGTTAAAGAAGTCTCTTCTCAGCAAGGCTGCTTTTAATTGTACAGTAAAAATAAAAATAAAAAAAATGCCTGATTCAAGATGGCCAAAAATTATTATTTTACTAACTTATTAATTTTAAGTTAAATTGTGCTTTGTTGGTATAGTGTCTGCTAGAATGTTAAAAATGTTCAGTGTTAAATATTTTTAAATTGTTGTTTTATAATTTATTTTTTATTTTTTGAAAAGCAAGACAAAACAGTAAAAAGCTAATTTTGGCTTTTTAATTTATGTAATGGTGAAAAAAAAAATTGGCAAAATACACGTACTATAATATACACAAAGAATATCGGCCGATATATCGATATATCGGCCTTTTTTAACCCCCTAATATCGGTATCATATCGGCCTCAAAAAAACTATATCGGTTGGGCTCTAGAGATAATATGACTGTGAAAAAATAATTTTGAAGGAGTAGAGGAAAAAACAGTGGTACGTTTGAATAAATTGAAGTTTTTACTTTCTAACATGTTTTATAGAGGATTAGAGTATATTTGTCTAAAATGAAAGGGACAAGGTCCGATTTATTTACAGAGTAGAGCGGCAGCTTTTCGGGTAACATTTTTACAAAGGTTTCTTGATCTGTAAATGAGAACTGGAATTAGGTTGCATATCGGCCGATATATCGATATATCGGCCTTTTTTAACCCCCTAATATCGGTATCATATCGGCCTCAAAAAAACTATATCGGTTGGGCTCTAGAGATAATATGACTGTGAAAAAATAATTTTGAAGGAGTAGAGGAAAAAACAGTGGTACGTTTGAATAAATTGAAGTTTTTACTTTCTAACATGTTTTATAGAGGATGGGTTTTAATTATTAACAATTTGGCAGCCTCTACTCTTATTGGTTAGATTGTATTGATTCCCCACCACTTTTACTGAAGAAAATTCAATCTATTTTAGTTCATTTGTTCGTTCGTTCGTTCGTTCATTCATTCATTTTTATTTAT
>NW_015655602.1:126927-135105 GCF_001515625.1 Sinocyclocheilus rhinocerous | reverse complement strand
TTTAGGATTACTTACAACAGAACAGCCATTCATTTGGAACCTAGGAGAGGAGGTAATTCTGACTTTGCTATGACAATCTGGCGCTTCTGAATCAGCTACTGTTTTGTTATTAGTTTAAGTATTTGCTATTGACTGTTCAAATGCGGAGTTTTGCGCATCGTGTGTGTGTGTGTGTCTCTGCGCGCACGTGTGTGTGTGAGAAAGGGAGAGAGAGAGACAGGGTTTAAAGCATGTCAACATATTCTGTTACACCAAATACACCAAATAATGATCTTTAAAAAAGCATCATATGACCCCTTTAAAGAATTTTGAATGGTTGGGTTTGGACAAGTCTTTGTTTTGGATGAACCTTTAAGAAGATGTCTGTATCTAAGCTACCTAAGTTACCTATTTATTGTAATTTATTTAAAGTGTGGTCACTTGTTAAAGTGTTGAGAAGTGAAAATACAGACTCTTTGTATTGGACTTTACAAGAACCACTGATTTTTGGATCACTTTGGATGTGTCGAATAAAATATTTTTCCTGCTTTTACAAACTTACTTATCAAGACTCATGTTACTACTCTTGGAAGTCTAATTCATATATCTGGACCTGATTTATCTAATTCTACAGCAATGGCAGAAAAACTGAAACTGAGGTCAAGACGAGTAACAACTCAGCCGCTAACTAAGTGGAAAGAAAACATTACCAAAGAAAAATTTAAACTGATGAAAGACTTTGTATAAGGGTGGAGATTCAGCCTAAGAATGATGATTGTATTCCGAATGTGTGTTTAATACCTGATCTCCAAATCTGTAATGTTTTTTTGTTTTTTTTAAAGGTGTAATTATAATTTAGTTTTATTGGGGAAAGAGAAAGCATCTGGAAAATCAATGTATAAATATTGTGTCAAAGCTTTCATTAAGAATATTCTTGATGGAAAAATTGATACACCTTGGCATAATGTCTTACACTTACATGAAAATGCAAGACCTGAACGGCGGGCACTTTATAAGTCATCATTACTTAAATAAATAAATAAATAAAGAGGGGACTTACAATGGCGAGTTTTTCCCAGAACTATAACTGTTAACGCATTTGTTTCAGTAATAAATTGTGAGGTTAAGAATGTCCTTTTTGTTTACAAAGAGAAACAGAAAAAGCATTTCATGCTTTTATGCATTGTAAAAAACTAAGATATTTGCTTATTTATTTACAAGATCTGTTTAAATGTTTTGATTAAGTGTTTTCTATGGACGTTTTTATTTGTGGTTTTAAGTACTCAAAAAAAAGTTCTTATGAATGTCAGTTGTTTCATTTTTTATTGGGTCAAGCAAAAATGACAATTGTTGTTATTAACTGAATTGTAATAAATGTATTTTTAAAATTCAAAGTCTCTCTCTCTCTCTCTCTCGCCCTCTCTCTCTCTCTATCTCTCTCTCTCTCTCTCTAGGCCTAACCAGTTTTGAATGGCTACCTCTCATAGGTGCCTCAGAAAACAAACCCACCTCCCCAATGGCAGGATTCCAATTGAATGGAAAGTGACAAGCAAAGACATAATTCATATATGTGTGTTTGTGTGTGTGTGTGCGTGTGTGTGTGTGTTCAATTATTCCTTTCTGCACCAGTGGATAATTTTGTGAAGTGAAAAGCTGCATGTTTGTAAGAAACAAATCAACATTAAGGCATTTTAACTTTAGTAAGAAACAAATCAACATTAAGGCATTTTAACTTTAGTAAGAAACAAATCAACATTAAGGCATTTTAACTTTAAACTGCCATTTCTTGCTAAAATGTGAATCTGAAGTCACCCATTCACTGCAACGGATCTATTGGTGTGCAAGTGGTGTAATGTTACATTTCTCCATATCCATTCAGATGAAGAAACAAACTCATCTACCGCAAATTTTCATTTTTGGGTAAACTATTTCAGTGCCTTGAGCCATGTTGTACCCTAACTGAAAATACTAATGTGCTCACATTGAGCAGATACTGTATATATGAATAAGTGTTTCTGAAAAAATATTTTAACTGTTAAAAGTTACACATCCATCATAACAGAAACTGTCTGTCCCTTGTCAGATAAGTTTTAACTCTCACCCACCATCCCTCAAAAACACATTGTTCAGTGCACAGTGTATCAAAATTTTGTATAATTTCAGATATAAAATCATAATTAAAACAGAGTACAAAACTACAATGCAGCATATTGTATAGTGTAGTTGCAAGATTTGTTGTTTATTTTGTTGTAATTCAGACAATGTAAGATTGTAAATCAATTCCACAACTATTAGAGAAAAAAAGTCAGAGTAGAGAAACTGACATATTTAATCTAGCAAGCAAAACTATTATTTGTACATTTCCTTCATATTTTCTTTTTTGTCTTAGAAATTGTAAAAATGTGTTACACTCACAGTTGCTCTAGTTTCTGTGTTTTTTATTGAACAGGAACCATCAGCTTTGAGGTGAAAGAGCTGACTACCTCATCACTTTCATGACAGCACTGCCGAAATTAGGCATGGCAGTTTAATATGAGCTCAAATACTCCAATCTTAAATGTCTTTGAGCCAGTTACCATTTCATACAGTCCACAAATTCACAATGACACCTGGTTAAGGCAGCTGCGCCCCTGCTGATGGATGTGTGTTTTTGTGTGAGCACATACATCTCCAACCCTTCACACATCAAGCCTACCAAAACAAGCCTGCAGAAATATCAATCTTCACTGTGGGGCTATATTAAAATATATTGAATTTAAGTGCACTTATTTAATGTTAAGGCTTCAGCACTCCTACAACCCTGCATAGGACAAGCAATTAAAAAAAAAAAAAGGATAGTTGTATATTCAATGTTTAAATATAACGAAAGTTACTAAAATACATGGGGTGGCTCCAGGTTTTTTAGATCATGGGGGTGATAATGAAATTAAAGATCCAAGCACGTAGCCTGCACCAATTCTAAACAACAGCAAAACAGAGCTCCCAAAATGCATGCAATATTTTCATTTGTAAAATTATTCCACCTGACTTAGAACATAGCCACAACTATTGCAAACTACCATTTCTCACATTTAAAATGTAAATTGTCCCTATATATGATTTATTTTTAAAACCTACATTTTATTAAATTTACTTTTTAATGGGCAGATAAATGAGGGAAATGATTCAACACTATTTAAAAAAGCACTCCAGAATACACCTCATTAGGCTGACTGCGAGATTGTTCTGTGTGAGCACAGTAGAAAAATATTTTAAGGGTTCTAGTCTTAGCATTTTTAACAAATACTCCCCATGCCTTTCCACACATTAAAGCTTTCACAGTGGTAAAGATTTACAAGGAAAGGACGTGACGTGTGGCCAAGTATGGTGACCCATACTTGGAATTTGTGTTCTGCATTTAACCCATCCAAGTGCACACACGCAGCAGTGAAGAAACACGCACACACACACCCGGAGCAGTGGGCAGCCAATGCTGTGGCACCCGGGGAGTAGTTGGGGGTTCAGTGCCTTGCTCAAGGGTCTCACCTCAGTCGTGATATTGAGGGTGGAGAGAGAGCTGGACATTCACTCACCTCACCTACAATCCCTGCCAGACCTGAGACTCAAACCCACGACCTTCGGGTTACAAGTCCGACTCTCTATCCATTAGGCCACGACTGCCCCAAAGGAATATGGTGATGATTTCTGAATGTAAAATATATTTTTCTCTCTCTCAGATAGTTGTCTCTCAGTCCCTCACACTGTCACGTGTATGTTCCTGTTTGCCCTTATTTGGTTCTTCCTATGTCCTGTCCTCATTTGAGTCCAGGTGTTCCCGGTTTAGTTCGTATTTTTCCAGTTCCCATTAGTTTCTGAGCATTTAAACCCTGTGTTTCCCAGTGTTTCCAGTCTGCTGTTAAATGTCATTCTGTCTGCTACATGTCATCCCTGAAGTTCCCGTGTTTTGTATTCCTTTGTTTATTTTGAATTAAATTCTAGTTTACGTATTCTCCAGCGTCTCCTTCGTTCCTTCCTCCCCGAGAGACCGTGACACACACGTACAATATACATCCTTTCTATTATAAATAACTGGATAGAAACAGCCAGAATCTTTATCAAAAATGTTGCTTTTGAGACATTTATGGTGGCTTGAGAGTTTTCTGTGCAGATTACTTTAACAGTGGTGTAGGAAAATAGATCAACACATTAGTGATTAACACCTGATAGCAGACTTTTTAACACATGTACATTTACCAAACATATCCATGTTTGCATTACAATCTCTGTGATTGCATTCATTTTCAATTAGATTTTGGGTGAAGACTGACCCAACCCTTCAGTCACCGGACTGACCACAGCAGATGATTTAACATCAGTTTGTTGACAATCGCGGGAGAAAAAAGGCTTCAATAAATTTACATGACAAATTCGGGTTATTTTTTTTCTGTCTGGAGTTGCGATTTCATAATTAAGATCGGACAGTGCACGCACAACAGTATATGGTCCCACAAATTTCGCGCAGAACGGAGAGCCCACTGAAGTCAGCAATGCCAAAACCTGATCCCCAGGATTAAATACACGCTGTTCAGACTGGCGATCAAACAACTTTTTCATCTTTAGCTGCGCCTTTTCCAAATTTTTCTGTGCTGCTTGACCAGCTAAATATAAGCGTCTTCTAAAACAGTTTACATATTCAAGCAGACTTTTTGGTGGCTGTTTACCTTTTAACTGATCACCCACAACGGCAAGCGGACCGCGCACCTTATGCCCAAAAACCAGTTCATTTGGAGTAAAACCCAAACTAGATTGCGTGACCTCCCTTGCGGCCAACAAAAGCCATGGAATTCCTTCCTCCCAGTCTCGGTTTAATTCAACGCAATACGCACGTAAAAGAGACTTAAGCGTTTGGTGAAACCGTTCCAGCGCTCCCTGACTCTGAGGATGGTATGCGCTGGAAAGGTGATGCTGAACTCCCAACTGCTTTAAAATTTCCGAGAACATGTTAGAAGTGAAATTCGTTCCCTGGTCACTTTGAATGACCTTAGGGATACCGAAGATTGAAATGAGTTGAGACGGGGCTTTTACAACGGACCGAGTATTGATGTTACGCAGATAAGCTCTTTCTGCTGCTCAAACGACAAACCAACGAATGAAACTGATTTTTGAGCTGCAGGATTAACCCCAGCTGTTACTCGTTTCGGCGTAATTAATAAAATCTGAAGATCCCTCAATTTGTTTCTTATTATTTCTCTGGCCTCATCTTTTCTCAAACACTTTTCAACGCCACAGAGCTGACCAAAATACGAACCCACGCTCCAAACCAATCTTTCCGCTTGCTGGTCTCTCCCACCTAATTAATCAAACGGATAAAATTTAACATTAAACCAAATCAAACAAATTTAAATTGGACGAGCCCCCATATGTTACACCTGGCTCAAAGATGTAACATTAAGGGAGACGACACGGCGGAATAACTTAACATAATATTTATTACAACGAAATATAACCAAAATCAACAATCACAAAAGTCAGTTGGCCTGTCAGTAATATCAGTCAGTATGAAATGCAGGTGAATGGATGCACAAGTGAAGTGTGGTCAGCGCTAGTGAATGGATGCAAAACAAAACATAACGCCACAATTGGAGCACGGCTCTGGCAAACTGCTCGAGCAAACAGAAGAGCAGCTGCCCTGATGAACTCTCGCACCAGGTTTAAATACCAGCCATGATGAGCATCAGGTGCGCTCGTCACACTCCAATCATAGAACCTATCACAAAGAAAAAGAGACCAAAACACCCAAACCAACACAACTCAATCCTAACAGTACTCAAGACTCGTGCCAAGTTAAATGTAGACCTATGCTTATATTGCAGCATGTTTATTTTATGTTTTTTTACAGCGTGCCGCAATGACCAACCAGACGCGTTTGATTAGTCATTGCTAAAACGTTGGCATTTTGTTCCATGCGCATAAATTTGCTCATTTTAATTGCACAAGTACAATGTACATTTATTTTGCAGAGTGTTTTAACTCAACTGCTATGCTAAACTGAAATCACTGATAATGTTCTTTGATAATGTAAATGTTCTTTGCTTTCTTCTAGTTCATAGAAAAAAAAAATGTTTCTAACATCTCTGGAGCTTAACGTGAAACAAACTTAACATCTAAAGTAACTGTTTCTACTATTTTGTGTGAAAAAAAAACCTTTCTGAAAGTTTGAAGTAGTTGAAAAAGCTTGAAGTCTGAAACAGTTCGAAAGTTTAGATAGATAAGTTGTTAGCATGTTTAAACTTTTTACTAACATCTTTGACAAATTGCTAGAATGTTTTAGAATGTTGTTAGCATATTTAGAACAGTACATGGCTAAAATGTTTTAGCACACGTTTAGCATTAATTAACTTGTTTAACATCTTGCTAGATGGTTTCTAGCATGTTTATGTAACCCCTCCGATTCTACTAACCTCACTTGCTTCAAGCGGGATTCCAACTGGCGTTTCTGGCATGGGAGGCAGTTGCGCTTACAAGGATGCTAAAGACCGCAACATCCAGTGCGCCTCTTAAGATCAGGGGACTGATGTTTATCTGCACAGCACTTACTAGCTGGCCTTCGTTACACTCACCCCCTAAACATTACTCCAATCTGGGTAATGGGACCAGTGTAACCCTTCCAATTCTACTCACCTCACTCGCTTCAAGCGGGAATCAAACCAATGGTTCTGGCATGGGTGGAGGGCAGGCTAACAAGGACACAAAAGCCACAGCCTCCCCAGATTGCATGTAGTAATCGGCCCAAGCTCGGCTGCCCTGCGGCACCTGCGGCTTAGACTCGGCATTGGTGAGTGTTATTTGGGCCGAGTGTGGCCCGCAGCTTTCGCACACGTATTTGTGATGCAGCTGTAAAGCTCTGGGCCGATTCCTGTTTACCGTAACCCACCCGGATCTGGCTGTAGAGTCCGGCCCACTTCTGGCAATGACTCGGCTTGGTTCAGTCATAGATGGTTTCATTAATATAGCAACAATTATCATAAAACTGTTTTCAACTTGACTTAAGGCCTTTACAGTATTTTATAAAGTTAACTACACATTTAATGTAAATAATTTGTCAAAAAACCCATATCTGTGATTAAAAAAATATTAAAATATTAAAAGTGCTTTATAGGACAGAACATTCTCTAATATTTATAACAATAGCTAATCTATTTATGTAATGTGCAGCAGGTCATTCTTTTATGCTTGCTTGCTTGTGTATTTTAAATGCGCTTCATTGCGCTCTAGGTGATTCATTCACCTTCACTCATGTAGCGTGGGAGGACCCATAGGAAAGAAAAATCAAAAGTGAGAACTCTTTAACATCTCAAATAATTTTCCTAGACAGTAATGAGGTTACTTTATGATCGAATGGAGATTTTTGCTTGAGTCTCCTGCTTTAAACCTCTAAAAATCTCACAATGGTCTCCTTTAAAGCTTTAAAAGAGATCTCAACAACATCACACGTTGTGCTCAGATATTTCTCTTAGTCTAAAGACTCTGTTGGTCTCATACTTGTCTCATTTAAAGCTTTAGAAGAGTTCTCAACAACATCACACACTGTGCTCAGATTTTTCTCCTTAGCTAGAGACTCTGGATCTCTCAAATTTTTCTCCTCAAAGGTTTAGATTGGAGATCTCAACAACGTCACACACTGTGCTTAGATTTTTCTCTTTAGCTAAATAATCTTGGGGTCACATATTTGTCCCATGTAAAGCTTTAAAAGAGAGCTCAACAACTTTACAAAATCTGTATCAAGTCAAGTACTTGAAAGGCACTAAATAAAGGGGGAAAAAATCATAAATTCAGAGGTAATGGTTATATTGAGAGATAAATTATGCATAAATAAGGATAATGTTACTTTTTATAGGACGATGTTTATGTACTTAGGCACATAATTTGTTGTTGGAAATAGTAATATACCGGATGCCTTAATCAAAACTGACATAAAATGTAACTCTGGAACTGTCTTTGCTGAAAGGCACATACATGGCTTATGACTCAGACTTGATTATTAATTGACTAATTTGATTATTAATACATAGTATATGGTAGAAATGTTTGAGGTCATATTGAGGAATTTGACTTGGTGCACACTTTGTAAAGTTATTGAGATCACTTCTGAAATTTAGAGGAGACAAATATGAGAGTTCTAGAGTTTTTAGTGTAGGAGAAAAATCTGAGCACAGTGTG
>NW_015655602.1:117588-126101 GCF_001515625.1 Sinocyclocheilus rhinocerous | reverse complement strand
GAAATGCTTTAGAAGAGATCTCAAAAACTTTTTAAAGGGGCACTAAATAAAGGGCGGGGGATCATAAATTCAGAGTTAAAGGCTATATTGAGAGAGAAATTATGCAGAAATAAGGATAATGTTACTTTTTATAGGACAATGTTTATGTACTTAGGCACATAATTTGTTGTTGGAAATAGTAATGTACCAGATGCCTTAATCAAAACTGATTTACAGAAAATTTAACCCTGGAGCTTTCTTTGCTGAAAGGCACATAAATGGCTTATGACTCAGTTTTGATTATTAATTGACTAATTTGATTATTAATACATATTATATGGAAGAAATGTTTGAGCTCATATTGAGGCATTTGACTTGGTGCACACTTTGTAAAGTTATTGAGATCACTTCTGAAATTTAGAGGAGACAAATATGAGAGTTCTAGAGTTTTTAGTGTAGGAGAAAAATCTGAGCACAGTGTGTGATGTTGTTGAGATCTCTTCTAAAGCTTTAAAAGAGACAAATGTGAGAGTGTTAGAGTTTTTGACTCAGGAGACAAGTTTGAGAAGCAGGAGACTCAAGTCTGTGTACTTGCACTGTGGTTACATACTACGTACACATCTAGTTACTATGTAAGTACACAGGTATTAGGGTCACAATATAAAGTGGGACCTTTTATTTTTCTTCCCTCTGGTTAGCTTCAATGTCATTTATCCACACCATTTCAATCAAAGACAATACATGCATTGTCATATTTGAAGTTGTTTTATGTAGACAGTGTTTTATTGAACAATGATTTAACAGAGGAAACCATAACCTATATTTACATTAAGGCTATCAACGTTAATGCGTTAATGCATGCAATTAATTTTACAATCCTTAACACGTTAAAATAATTTAATGCAATTAACGCAAAATTACTGAAGCACAATTTCTGTTCTAAGCCTTTAACCCAATTTTGCTTCTCTGCTTGTAATCAGATCATTTTAAGCCACTGATCTCCGGGAAAGTTTTCAGTCCAATGATCCAGTAAGCAAATTCATTCAAACAATCCATCCAAAACAGCGCTAATATAAAGGAAACCATGCAGGCTGATTACATCAGAGATTGCAGAGAGAACAGAGACTCGTGTTGCGTTTTCAGTGAGTTTTCAGTTTCAGCTCTGTCATATTCTGTGATTGTCTCTGAAGAGCGCGAGCCCTCACACGTCGCGCTTTGTGTGAAGTACAGACTGAACGGAATGTCAACAGTCATCCAGTGACTCGCTAGTTTTGATGGATGAAGACTGCAATCAACGGTAAAGATGATTGCAGTGGCGTACAGGAGTCGTACAGTAAGCACGCGTGAGTCCATTATAATAATGCGTGTATGAGTGCTCTTGACACACTGATCGCACATTGTGTTTATGCACAGGCACATACATTTCCGTACATTCATGTTGTTTCCACACACATTCACATTCACGATAATGTTTTGATTTGGCATGTGTATGTTGCTGTGTTTTGTTATTGTGAGTGGATCCATGTACTGTAGTAGATATATATATATATATATACAGTATATATATAAATATATATATATGTTTGGAATGATACAAGGGTGAATAGCCCCCTTGTTTAGTCCTTGTTTGTCCAATTGTGTTCACCTGATCCTCGTGTGCTCTGATCCCTTTATATTGTGCTAATTTCCCTCTAGTCTTTGCTGGTTCGTTTTGTGTGTGCATTTGCCGTGCTATTGTCTTTAGTCTTGTTCGAGCTTACTATTTAGTATATTGCATCCAGTCTGGTTTTCCTCTTGTTAGTTCTAGTTTTTGTTCTTGTGTTTAGTCTATAGTCTAGTTACGGTCTTAGTGGTTTAGTTCTTTTATTTTAGTTCCTGAACCTTTTGATTTTGTCCTTTTTATTTTCTTTCTAGTTTTCAGCAAGGTTGCTGTCTTGTGTTTATTTATATTTTGTTTAGTTAGTCAATTTTTCCCTAGCTTTTTCCTATTGTTATCCTTTTGTTTTCACAAGTTCCAGTTTTTTTTTTTTCTAGTATTTATTTTATTATTTGGTTTTCCTTTCAGCTTTATTTCCCTATAGTCATAGTTTTGCAAGTTTTTACTTTTGATCCGTGTATCTCTTGTCTCTCCTGTTGTCTTGTATGTGAGTGTATCTGTCGAGCTGGTTCCTGCCCTGCTTCCTGAGTCCTCCCTGGTCGCTGATTCTTCTGACCTGGCATGCGATTTTGATGATTTTCACTAAAATTTGATGGCCTCCAGAATATTTTGCTGTATGGATATTTGAATATGCAATACACCAAAATAAAGATCAGAGCCTCTACTTTTAAAGAAAAAAAATCGTTTTATTCTAGCTTAAAGCATTATTTTTTTTCTGATGATCGCATTATTTTTCATATGCATCTGTTTACATAAGAGATCGTTCGTTTCTCGGTCCTGTTCACGTGTGTTTTTGTTCGGGAGGTTTTGTACTCATTCAGAAGATGCGTAATAGTGCCCCCGAGTGTATAACAGTGAAGACACGGAAAGCCGTAAAAACTCATCTTTGGCGGGGAAGCATTTTCTTGTAAAAGACGAGACAAATCATCAATGGCGGGGAAAGAGTTAAATGGGCTCCTTATATAATTTGGTTCTTTGGTGTCCTTTTGGAGTTCTTTTGGAGTTCTTTTGGAGTCCTTTTTTGGAAAGACGTCTAAATTTATCTTGAAAAAACTTGCAGAAAATACAGATTTTTGAGAATCACCCTTCAATCTTTTGGTTTACTTTGCTGGATATAGCAAATGATGACACAATAAACATTTGAAACAAGATAAATGGTGCTTAATTTCATGAAGTGTGCGATTAATCGCAATTAATCACAGAAAAAGGATGTGATTAATTAGATTGAAAATGTTAATTTATTGACAGCCCTAATTTACATTAATGCAAAAATGGGCTGTACAAGACAGAATTTTAATGCTAAACAAAGGGGGAGGGGGGCATGGTACACTAGAATTACATTTGTATTGCTCTTATAGTTAACTTCTTGCACTTGTAAGTCCTTTCTAGTGTGTTTGGAAAAAGTGTTGTATATACAATACTGGACATTGAAGATACATTTAAACATTTAAACTAGTAACCCTTTATATTCTGAAATGTGTAATGCTATTTAAATGGTAGTTTTAGTATTTACAATATTAGTAAAAATTTAAAGTTTCTCCTAAAATAAAACTGAAGACATCTTAAGACAAAGCTGATATCTCAATGAGACATATAAGAGAATCACCCCTTAGTATCCTGAGCATAGAGTAACCTCTGTCAGAGTCATAGCCTTGTGGGTAGCACATCGACGTGAAGGCACAATTGCACCTCAGACAACATGGGTTCAAATCCCCGCTAAAGGTAATTTCCTGCTCCTATTCAATTCTCACCTGTCTAATTGTTTCCTGTCTATACTGCTACTGTCCTGACCATTAAAGGTGAAAAACCCCATTGCAATAAAAAAGCAACCTCTGAGCAGTAAAACATTTTTATAATGGAGTCTTGCAAGAGATTACAGCAAGACAATAAAGAGATCTCCCATGTTTCTCACACGTTTCTCTGCCATTGTCATTTTGGATTCCTTTCTTTCAGAACTCAGCAGTTGTGTCTACTTTTATTTCTCCTAAGGATTTTTAGGAGAAACATCTAAGACACTGTTGAGACTAAAATGAGAAATACATGAGAATCACAACTAAGTCTCCTGAGGTTAGAAAGAGCAACCTCTGAGTAATAAAACATTCCTATAATGGAGTCTTGATAGAGATTGCAGCTAGACAATAAAGAGATATTCTATGTTTTTTTCCACCACATTCTTAGTTTTGGCTCTTTTTTTCCTCAAATATTTCTCATGTCTCATTTGTGTCTACTTCCATTTCTCCTATGGCATTTTAGGAAACATCTGAAATGCTGTTGATACTTAAATGAGAGATATATGAGAATCTCATCTAAGTCTCCTGAGCTTAGGAAGAGCAACCACTGAGCAATAAATTTTTCCTATGGGGAGTCTCGTACCTGCGCTCGTGGGTGATGTCCGCCATGCTTATGCGGTTTGGATGCAAACAAAACAATGGATTATTTACCAAGAGATATGGATGTATGGACTGTGTATTGCTTTGTGGGTCTAGAGTGTTTATGTAACAGGTATGTGCACCTGTGTATATATATATATATATATATATATATATATAGTCATCATCTTTGTTTTCTTTTTTTTAATGCTCACATCCATTTGTTTTCTTGTGCAGTGTGTGCTGTCTCCCGTTTTCCTGCGTTCCAATTTCCCGTCGCTGTTTTGGATATTCTTTGTCTGTGTCAATGGTGGTCGAAGTACACAAATCAAGTACTTGAGTAAAGGTACAGATCCGTATAATAAAATATTACTCCAGTAAAATTTCTGAACATCACATCCTTTCTTTTTCCCTCAGATGTAATCTATCTACTTGGATGAATACAAATATTTGGACTTTATTTTGATGTGCTGACAAACAATATAAAAACAGACGTCACATAGGGCTAAAAAAAGTAAAAGTTACTCAAAATAAAACTACTCCAGTAAAGTACAGATACTTGAAAAATGTACTTATGTACAGTAACGAAGTAAAACTACTTCGTTACTGTCCACCACTGCAGTATGAGTAGTATGTGAGCTCATTGTGTGTTCAAACGATCCTCGCACTGTGATCCTCACAATGTGAGTAGTATGTGAGCTTATTGTGAGTTCAAACGATCCTCGCGCTGTGATCCTCACAGTGTGAGTAGTATGTGAGCTCATTGTGAGTTCAACCGATCCTCATACTGTGATCCTCACAGTGTGAGTAATGCGTGAGCTCATTGTGAGTTTAAAATTTTGAGCAGGTTGAGAGGAGGCAGTTTAAATATCGGTCACCGGGGATAAGATTATCTACATCTTGGATAAGATTACTAAAAGTTTTGCACCTACAGCACACATTACATACTGTCACGAATCCGATCCATGAATTTCCATCCACTTGCCACCAGTGGTCGCCCTTCCATGATATTGACTCTCGCACCACACAGACTGTTACACATCACCCTGGACTACATTTCCCATGTTCCATTGCACTGATTACACTCACACCTGAAACCAATTACACGCTCACCTGAATGCTATTACACACACTATATAACACCTACCCTGATCCTGCTCTAGTCGCCGAGTATTGTTCTGCATTTTTCACTCCCCAAGTGTTAGCTGCCTTACCGAGCCATTCCGTGTCTTCTGTTTTAGTCTCGTGTATTGTTTTGCGTTTATCCCTGTTTAGCGGTACTGTGATCCTCACCGTGTGAGTAGTATATGAAATCATTGTGAGTTCAAACGATCCTCGTAGTCTGATCCTCACGGTGTGAGTAGTATGTGAGCTCATTGTGAGTTTAAAATTTTGAGCAGGTTGAGAGGAGGCAGTTTAAATATCGGTCACCGGGGATAAGATCTTGGATAAGATTACTAAAAGTTTTGCACCTACAGCACACATTACATCCATTGATGCAGAAATGCAGATATGTTCTACATGTCTAAAGTATATAGAGAGATAAACCTTATAAACTCCTTGATTTCGTGTAACAACTTAAAATATAATCTGCATATACTATAAACTATAGTACAATTCTTTTACATCTCTCTACAGAAAGGATTTTACAGGTTTTAATACAATGTTATTTAATAACATTAGTAAGCTATATAAGCATATTTCCAGTATGTGCCTCAGGCTTGCAAAGTATTGTAAACTCCTTCATCAGCATCAACAGTAATCCTCGGCAAACTTCGACAGTTCGACAGTCAGCAAACTTTGGCTGTGCATCTTGCATTATCAGCCCGGAACTAAAGTTCGATTCAGTTCGGTTACTTCCTATGAACAGGTTCATAGAACAATTTGTTCAGAAATCGAACATCAAATTTGAAGCAAAAGCAATAATTAAAGCATATATCGTTAAGGAGTGGCAACAAAAATGGGATACGGGAAACACAGGACGTCATTTTTATAAAATACAGCGAGAATTAGGAGTAGTGAGGATATCAAAAAGAAGCACCAAAGAGGAAAATATTTTATCAAGATTAAGGGTTGGTCACATGTTGAATAAAACTTTAAAATTAATAAACATTCAACAGGATTATGTGAGCAGTGTAGAGTGTTGCACACTTGAAATACGAGACCATAGACAAGCGTAATTAAATGAAGATCAGGTTCATCTGTAATAAACAAAACAAAACGGAGCACAAACATGGCATATCTCTCTTTCTTGCTCACCGCAGAATGTTCAGGACCCCGAAACTTTTTCTAGCTGACCCACTTGCGCCTGATAGTGCTATGTGTCTTTCACAATGCCCTTGAATCAAAATAAATGAATAGCAGTAAATAAAATAACAGTAAATAAAACAAAACCTGACATGCATCTCTATTTTCTTTTGGGGGGGGTTACTCAAATTATAATCATAATTTCTATGTTTGCCACAAGAGGAGTCAATGGAACATGTACGTGTTTGTCAAAAGTATTTTAATGAAAGAGAAACAATGAAGAAGGAAATTAGAAAGGTGGGAGTGAAATAAATAAAGCTTAAAAGTATAATCACTTATGGATTAGAGAGCTTATTACTTTAGAGCGGTACCCGTTCGGGGTGCCATGAGACTCGGGAGGCCATGGCGGATCCTCCGTGGCCTTAGCTGGCTCGGCCACGGGTATATGCCCCCCCTAACTGGGGACCAGGAGCCCTTCCCGGGCCCAATTGGGGAACAGGAGCCCTTCCTGGGCTAAACGGGGAATCAGGAGCCCTCCCGAGGCTAAGCGGGGAATCAGGAGTCCTCCCTGGGCTTAACCGGGGATCTGGAACCCTTCCTGGGCGGAACTGGGGATCAGGAGCCCTTCCTGGGCTTAACTGGGGATCCGGAGCCTTTCCTGGGCTTAACTGGGGAACAGGAGCCCTTCCTGGGTTTAACTGGGGAACAAGAGCCCTCCGTGGGCTATACGAAGAATCAGGAGCCCTTCTTGGGCTTAACGGGGAATCAGGAGCCCTTCCTGGGCTTAACTGGGGAACAGGAGCCCTCCGTGGGCTATACTCGGGAACTGGAGCCCACACCGGGCTGGATTCGGGTACTGGGAAGCGCTTATGAGGAGCTGGCACAGGAGGGTGCTCTGGAGGAGCAGGCACAGCAAGGCGCTTTTGAGGAGCTGGCACTGGAGTGAGCTCTGGGGCTGGAGCCGACACTTGAGCGAGCTCTGGGGCTGGAGCCGACACTTGAGCGAGCTCTGGGGCTGGCGCTTGTGAGGAGCGGGCACTGGAGTGAGCTCTGGGGCTGGAGCCGACACTTGAGCGAGCTCTGGGGCTGGAGCCGACACTTGAGCGAGCTCTGGGGCTGGAGCCGACACTGGAGCGAGCTCTGGGGCTGGCTGGCTTGATTGAGGAACCACCGGCGGGCTTGCCACATGAACACCCGGCTGGCTTGCCACATGAATGGCCGGCGGACTTGCCACATGAACGGTCGGCATTTCTGGGCTGAGGACTATCGTGGAGCTTCGGAGGATTCGGGGGTGTTTGGGGCTGAGCAGGCGGTTCGAACCGTTGGTGCGGTATGTGGGGGTTCCCGGCGTGGAGTTAGCTGACGAGACGCGGCGTGCTTCAGAGGGGACTGGACGACGAGACTGAAACTTTTCCCTTATTTCTTCAACTTCATAATTGCAACCGTTTAAATAAAGAACAAGATTAATCAGCTCGATCAGAGGATAATTACACGCGGGAAGATCGCTGCGGATCGTCTCGCCGTCCAGTCCCAGCTGAAAGCACGCACCAAGAGTGGCGTCGTGCCAGCTCAGCTGGTTAGCAAGCTCTAGGAAACTCTTCACATACCGCTCCAACTTCCGACCAGCCTGCCGCAAACCCCAGAGCTTGTCCTCAGCCGTCATCTTACTTAGATCGGTTCTTTTGTCACGCTGTGACTGTAAGGGAGCACGGAGTGAGGAACGAGGAGACCAGGAGTACATCAGCGTAGGAGACTTTAATGGGAACCAGGAAAACACACGGAGAACATGGAGACATTCACAGACATCAACGGGTGCACATTCAGTGTACGACATTCAAGAACCGACAACACTAACTGAAAGGACTGGGGTTTTTAAACACAGGATAACGAGTGACTAAGGAGACACACCTGGAATCAAATGAACAACCAACATGAGGGAGAAACTGGGTCACATGGGGCAAAACACACACAAAACATGGAACGGAGTCTGACAACCACTGCATTTGTTTCCTCAAAAGTATAGATTAGACATCTCAACAACATCACACACTGTGCTCAGATTTTTCTCTTTAGCTAAATAATCTGTGGGTCTCATATTTGTCTCCTGTAATGCTTTAGAAGAGATCTCAACAGCTTTACAAAGTGTGCATCAAGTCAAGTACTTGAAAGGCACTAAATAAAGGGGGAAATCATACATTCAGAGTTAAAGGCTATATTTCGAGAGAAATTATGCCGAAATAAGGATAATGTTACTTTTTATA
>NW_015655602.1:85082-117394 GCF_001515625.1 Sinocyclocheilus rhinocerous | reverse complement strand
GTAGCGAGCTCTGGGGCTGGAGCCCACACTGGAGCGAGCTCTGGGGCTGGCAGGCTTGACTGAGGAACCACCGGCGGGCTTGCCACATGAACGCTTGAAGGGCTTGCCACATGAATGGCCGGCGGACTTGCCACATGAACGGTCAGCATTTTTGGGCTGAGGACTATCGTGGAGCTTCGGAGGATTCGGGGGTGTTTGGGGCTGAGCAGGCGGTTCGAACCGTTGGTGCGGTATGTGGGGGTTCCTGGCGTGGAGTGAGCTGATGAGACGTGGCATGCCTCAGAGGGGACTGGATGACGAGACAAACTTTTCCCTTATTTCTTCAACTTCATCATTGGAACCGTTTAAATAAAGAACAAGATTAATCAGCTCGATCAGAGGATAATTACACACAGGAAGATCGCAGCGGATCGTCTCGCCGTCCAGTCCCAGCTGAAAGCACGCACCAAGAGTGGCGTCGTGCCAGCTCAGCTGGTTAGCAAGCTCTAGGAAACTCTTCACATACCGCTCCAACTTCCGACCAGCCTGCCGCAAACCCCAGAGCTTGTCCTCAGCCGTCATCTTACTTAGATCGGTTCTTTTGTCACGCTGTGACTGTAAGGGAGCACGGAGTGAGGAACGAGGAGACCAGGAGTACATCAGCGTAGGAGACTTTAATGGGAACCAGGAAAACACACGGAGAACATGGAGACATTCACAGACATCAACGGGTGCACATTCAGTGTACGACATTCAAGAACCGACAACACTAACTGAAAGGACTGGGGTTTTTAAACACAGGATAACGAGTGACTAAGGAGACACACCTGGAATCAAATGAACAACCAACATGAGGGAGAAACTGGGTCACATGGGGCAAAACACACACAAAACATGGAACGGAGTCTGACAACCACTGCATTTGTTTCCTCAAAAGTATAGATTAGACATCTCAACAACATCACACACTGTGCTCAGATTTTTAACTTTAGCTAAATAATCTGTGGGTCTCATATTTGTCTCCTGTAATGCTTTAGAAGAGATCTCAACAGCTTTACAAAGTGTGCATCAAGTCAAGTACTTGAAAGGCACTAAATAAAGGGGGAAATCATACATTCAGAGTTAAAGGCTATATTTCGAGAGAAATTATGCCGAAATAAGGATAATGTTACTTTTTATAGGACAATGCAATGCTTGAAGTGGGCCAGTACGCACAAGTAAGCAGTACCGGCACTTCTATATTTTAGCCTTTAGAGTACTTGCACTTTTTTGTGTGTACCGGCACTTCTGACATGTTGCCGGTACTCAGAATAAAAGTGTCAGGGTCTGGGTGATTATATGATCCCATATATGATTAGAAAGGACACTATATAAATCACACTACCCAGGCAGGATCACCTCTCATTTCATCACGTGAATGAATGCAAGCGGAGTTTGTGGGGCGCAAGAGGATGTCAGGGGAGGCGCGCAGAGTAGGAGAATAATAATTAATTATGGATTACTAATTTGAATCAGTACTTTATAATGAAAATAATATCTTAAAATGAAAAGAAGAAGGCTTTTGCGATCACATCATTTTTCAGCGTGTATTTGGCTTAAAAGCAAGAGTGTTCTATAATGAACGCTGATTATGCGGTGGTCAGAGATTTAGCGATTCTGAATGGATTCATATAGTAGTAAAGGCAGGCGATCTAGTGGTCTTTGCCATCTCCCTGTGGTCCTGTTTGGTATCACAGCTTGATTTGTGCTAATTTGTATTGAAAACTTTTATTTAATTATTCATTGATTGATTGTGGCACTATACATGCACTGTGAATTATTAAAACATAATTTGTTGTTGGAAATAGTAATGTACCGGATGCCTTAATCAAAACTGATCTAGAGAAAAAGTAACCCTGGAGCTTTCTTTGCTGAAAGGCACATAAAAGGCTTATGACTCAGTCTCGATTATTAATTGACTAATTTGAGGAGGCAAATGTGAGAGCTCTCGAGTCTTTAGTGTAGGAGAAAAATCTGAGCACAATGTGTGATGTTGTTGAGACCTCTTCTAAACTTTTGAGGAGACAAATGTGAGAGATCCAGAGTCTCTAACTAATGATAAATATTTGAGCACAGTGTGTAAAGTTGTTGAGATCTCTTCTAAGGCTTTAGAAAAGACAAATGTGAGAGATCCAGTGTCTCTAGCTAAGGAGAAAAATCTGAGCAAAGTCTGTGATGTTGTTGAGATCTCTTCTAAACTTTTGAGGAGACAAATGTGAGAGATCCAGTGTCTCTAGCTAAGGAGAAAAATCTGAGCACAGTGTGTGATGTTGTTGAGATCTCTTCTAAACTTTTGAGGAGACAAATGTGAGAGATCCAGTGTCTCTAGCTAAGGAGAAATATCTGAGCACATTGTGTGATGTTGTTAAGATCTCTTCCAAAGCTTTAAAGAAGACCATTGTGAGAATGTTAGAGTTTTTGTCTCTGGAGACAAGTTTGAGAAGCAGGACACTCAAGCAAAAGTTTCCATTCAATCTTAAGGTAACCTCATTTCTGTCTAGGAGAAATATTTGAAATGGTAAAGAGATCTATTTTTTATTTTATTTTATTTTTCTTCCCTCTAGTTAGCTTCAATGTCATTTATCTACACCATTTAAATCAAAGACAATACATGAGGTACAACGGCAGGAGAAATGGCTTGGAGGAGATGAGATGGAATAGGATCAAGCTGACAAGTATTAGGATGATTGGAAAGGATGAGTTTAGAGACTTCTGCCTCAGAGAGTGGAGAGAAGGATGAAAACGAGTGTATGTTTGCTGGTAAGATGTGTTTGACAGTTTGTGGTGTGGCAAATTGTGCACTGAGGTTTGTAATTTTATTAATGAAGAATGTGGCAAAGTCGTCAGCTGTTAGAGTTGATGAAGGAGGGGGAGGAGGAGGACAAAGGAGAGAGGAAAATGTTTTAAAGAGCATGCGAGAGTTAGGCGAATTGTTAATTTTGTTGTGATAGTATGTCCTTTTAGCAGTGGAAGCATTAGCAGAGAATGAAGAGAGAAGTGATCGATATACATTAAGGTCAGTAGTATTTTGTGATTAAGGACATAAGGCACAACTGCACCTGTGACAACATGGGTTTGAATCCCAGCTAAAGGTACTTTCCTGCTCCTGTTCAATTCTCAACTGTCCAATTGTTTCCTGTCTTTAAATTTAAATTCATTTAAATTTATGCATTTAGCAGACGCTTTTATCCAAAAAGACTTACAGTGCATTCAGGCTATACATTTTTTATCAGCATGTGTGTTCCCTGGGAATTGAACCCACAACCCTTGCGCAGCTAACGCAATGCTCTATTGCTATTCCTCCATTAATACAATGGTGGAAAATCGCAATATAACGGAAAAAAGAAATATGATAGAGAATGATACTGATGAACCTTTTTACTATGTCTGAATTAAAGAAAGCTATTTTAAATGCAAAGAAAATCTCCGGGAAAAGATAATATCTGTTATACAATGTTAGCTCATATGGAGGATAGTATGCTTGATATAATTTTAAAAATGTTTAATACGATATGGGAAACAGGAAAAATCCCTACAGTATGGAAGCAGTCTGTTATAGTACCAATTTTAAAACCTGGAAATGATTTGTCTAATTCCTCAAGCTATAGACCAATAGCATTAACTTCTCAGTTAGGGAAAACAATGGGAAGATGGTAACAGGACAATGGAAGGATGGACTAGCATTCATGGAAGGATGGAAGGATGGACTAACATTCATCTTAGAAAAGAAAAACCTGCTTTCACCATATCAAAGTGGATTCCGAAAGGGAAGAAATACTATGGATGCTATGTTATGTCTTGAATCAGAAATTAGGAAAGCTCAAACAAATAAAGAGAGTGTAATAGCTGTGTTTTTTGACATCGAAAAAGCATACGATATGCTATGGAAAGAGGGACTCCTTATTAAGTTAAATAAATTAGGTATAGGCGGTAGGATGTATAATTGGGTATTAGATTTTTTTTATTTGATAGGACAATTGAAGTAAGGTTTGGAAAGGATTACTCAGGTATGCACTCTTTAGAAAATGGTACACCGCAAGGTAGTGAATGCAGTCCGCTATTGTTTAATATAATGATTAATGACGTTTTTGAAGAAATTTATCACAATATAGGAAAATCATTATATGCAGATGACGGGGCCCTTTGGATAAGGGGAAGAAATGTGGAATATATGCAAAAGAAAATGCAGACAGCAATTATTGCAGTGGAAAAGTGGTCACATAAGTGGGGTTTTAAAATATCACTAACAAAATCACAGGTAATTTGTTTTTCTAAGAAACACAAGAAAATTTCATTAAAGTTAAATGACCAAGAACTTGAACAAGTTAGGGTAATTCGATTTCTTGGGGTTCTTTTAGACGAAAAGCTGACATGGAAACCGCAAATTTATCAAATTAAATAAAAATGTAAGAAAATTAATAATGTCTTGCATTGTTTGTCTGCACTAGATTGGGGAGCGACTAGGTTTTCATTGAGAAATAGATCCTGGGCTCTTATGAGGTCAACTGCAGTCCGCTATTATTTAATATAATGATTAATGACGTTTTTGAAGAAATTGATCACAATATAGGAAAATCATTATATGCAGATGACGGGGCCCTTTGGATAAGGGGAAGAAATGTGGAATATATGCAAAAGAAAATGCAGACAGCAATTATTGCAGTGGAAAAGTGGTCACATAAGTGGGGTTTTAAAATATCACTAACAAAATCACAGGTAATTTGTTTTTCTAAGAAACACAAGAAAATTTCATTAAAGTTAAATGACCAAGAACTTGAACAAGTTAGGGTAATTAGATTTCTTGGAGTTCTTTTAGACGAAAAGCTGACATGGAAAGAGCAAATTGATCAAATTAAATCAAAATGTAAGAAAATAAATAATGTCTTGCGTTGTTTGTCTGGACTAGATTGGGGAGCGACTAGGTCTTCATTGAGAAATATATACTGGGCTCTTATGAGGTCAACATTTGACTATGGGTGTATAGCTTATATGTCAGCATCAGAAACAAATTTAAAGAAATTAGACATAGAGCAAGCTCAAGCGCTAAGAATATGTAGTGGAGCATTTAAATCATCTCCAGTAGCGGCTTTACAAGTAGAAATTGGGGAGATGCCTATAAGCATTAGAAGACTTAAACTTATGCTTGCATATTGGGTTAACATACAAGGGCATAGTGAGTTACACCCTACAAAGGCAATAGTACAAGAGTGTTGGGAACATAATAAATCAAATTTTAGGAGTTTTGGATGGATAGGAAGTGCAAAAGCAAGGAAGGCATGTTTACATACTATACAATACTGTCCAACAGTTCCATACTCTGACGTTCCCCCTTGGAAGTTTGTAATGCCAGTAATTGACTTGCAATTACAGGAAGAAATAAAAACCAAATCGAAACTTATGCCTGTCTGGTGTATAGTTAAAAACTATATGGAGTTGCATTTCACCAATAAAATAATTGTATTTACAGATGGTTCAAAGAACCCTAAAAATGGTAGCACAGGTGCTGCAGTATACATCCCACAATGCGAGGAAAATATTAAAAAGAGAACAACAGATTACTTATCAGTGTATACAGTAGAATTGGTAGCAATAATATTAGGTTTACAGTGGATAGAACAAAGAAATAAAAACAATGTAGTAGTAGCATCTGATAGTTTATCTGCTCTCATGAGTATTGGATCTGGGAAATCATGTAGACTTGACATTTTAAATGAAATATATCAAATAATCCTTAGATTGCATAATAATGGTACGAGTATATCATGTATCTGGGTTCCTGCGCATGTAGGTGTGAAAGGAAACGAAGAGGTAAATCTTTTAGCAAAACAATCTCTTAAATCCCAAACAATAGATCTACAGGTTAAATAAGTAAAGCTGAAGCCAAGACTATAATAAAGGTAGATAAACAAAATCTATGGCAGGAATACTGGGATATTAATGATACAGGAAGACATTTTTATAATATTCAAAGCAAAGTCGGTGTAGGAAGAGAAGTGCGTAAAAAAAAACGGATGGAGGAAACAGTCATTACTCATCTCAGAATAGGACATACAGGGCTCAATAAGACTCTGCATTTAATAGGTAAACACACAAATGGTTTATGTACACAATCTGAATCAGTAAAACATATAATAATAGAATGTCATGCATATGAAAATAAGAGAATAATATTAAAAGAAGTATTTGAAAAATATAAACTTAAATTCACTTTGGAAAATATACTTGGAACAGCACTAAGGAAAACATATGTACAGTTCATTTCATATCTGAAAGAGACAGGTCTACTAGAATGAATATGAAGATCATATAGGTATTTTTTTCTTTCTTTCTTTTCTTTATCCCGTTATCTTTCTTAGCCAGACTTTTGTTCCACACTCCAGTCCAGCAGGTGGCGGTAAAGCACCTATTAGCTGGTTTGCCAACCGCCAAAAATGCTTAAGAAGAAGAAGAAGAAGAAGAAGAAGAAGAAGAAGAACTATTGTGATGTAAATTTGTGTTAGGGACTGTTGATCGTGGAATTGTTACACTGGAGAAATAGTGAGTGGTTTCTTTAACTGCTATTCACATACGCTGATATGCTATTATAATGCCAATATGCACTGTGGCCTGGCCCCATGTTAGCAAATTAGCCAGGTACACGTATTAGCCAGGTACATGTGAACCTGCCATCTTGCCAGCTGAGATGTAGAATTATTTAAGCCAGGAACACACTACACAACTGTAAGGCTGATTATGAATGTAATTTGATACTTACAACTGATCACACCCAAATGCGTTAGAGCCACTTGCATTCAGTCGGTATTTACATTCAGCATTTAAAATAATAAGTGTGTTCAGTTCAGTCTTAGAAAGTTTCAGCTAGTCGTTAAGTGTGTCCCTGGCTTTAGGATGCATATCAGTATGTATGATTTGTTATACTTCCCATATCAGATGATTACTAGACTACATAACTAACTCAGGATCATATTTCAGTAACTATACAAGCATGTTTTGTGGAAGCATGGATGCATGATTTGTTTCATATTTTGTTTAATTAATAGTTATTTTCACCTGTTAGGTTGTTAGTGATAAACTGATTGCAATGACATATTGTTCTCTGTGTTTCAGGATGTGTCAAGTCTTTCCAAGGGGACAAAGGAATAGAAGTTAAGAATTGAAAAGGAGTCACCAAAACAACAGCAGAAGCAGAATGTATCTGTCAGATTGAAATGTTTGTCAAATGCCAACACCAAACTGAAAATAAATCAATATAAACAAGGAAACTGAATTGTAGAAATACTTTGAAGGAAATAAAAGATGAAATTCTACATGTTTGTGATATTACTGACCAAATTATTAGATACATTTTAGATCACAGTTAACACACTAAACTAACAGAATGAGTTTAACACAATGATGTGACAGTGGTCTCACATGTTGAGCTTACAATATGAACACACACACACATTGCGACCACAGTATGAGCACACAGTGAGTGTGCTGTGACCTCACATTGTGAACATAGTATGAGAACACCGTGAGTGTGCTGTGTGGTTACACTTTTAGCTCACTGTGACCCACACATTAGGCTTGTTTGAGATGCACCTCGCCTCGCCTGAAATGTACGCAAGAGCAGGCGGCTGCAGTGAGGGGAGGAGTGAAATAAGCGCAGTCAAGACGGACAGTTCTGCCCTCTCGAGGTGGAACAGATACCTACGAGATCAAAGGCGGATATCGCGTTATTCTCACTCATGTGCTGTGCTGCTGATAAACATGATATGATTTCAGTTCTGTTGCCTTTATATGAAAATAAATATGACGAACAAGACACTCAAAGTACTTGCTATATAATTCCATACGAAAGGCGTATTTATCATCTGTTTTTACTTTAATACAAACATGTATTTTAGATTTTTATAGAAATATGACAACAATCACATATCTCAATCAGAGATCGCACTGTCATAGTGTTTGGGAACATTCATGCATAATTTAAACACATAATCACATGAAATCAGATAAAAAATAAAACATTTTAGAAAAGAACGCAGCATCACGGTTGTCTGAACCAATGAGAATTAAGCTTTGTCGTCAGTCAGTCGTTTCTCATCATGCTTTTGAGCAGTGCAGTCGGTGGAGAGCAACTGCGTGCAACTGCACAATCCGACAGAGCCGCCTCGCTGTCGCAAGAGTTTTTTGGCAAACATCAGCATGACATCAGAGCAAGTCGGACGTAACTCGGACACTTTTCTAACCGGCATGCATCTCGCGGTGATCACCGGTCATCGGTTTTGCGCAGATATTGCACATCTCAAACAAGCCTAATGTGACCACATCATGAGAATCATGTGAGCTCATAGTGACATCATTGTGAGATCAAATTGTTGACTGGGTTGTGCACACTTTGTAAAGTTGTTGAGATCTCTAAACTAAACTTTTGAGGAGACAAATGTGAGAGATCCAGTCTAGCTAAGGAGAAAAATCTGAGCACAGTGAGTGATTTTGTTGAGATCTATTCTAAAGCTTTAAAAGAGACAAATGTGAGAGATCCAGAGTCTTTATCTAAGGATAAAAATCTAAGCATAGTGTGTGATGTTGTTGAAATCTTTTTTGAAACATTGGAGGAGACAAATATGAGACCACCAGAGTATTTATCTAATGAGAAAAATCTGAGCAAAGTGTGTGATGTTGTTGAGATCTATTCTAAAGCTTTAAAAGAGACAAATATAAGAGATCCAGGATCTTTGGCTAAAGAGAAAAAATCTAAGCACATTCTGTGATGTTGTTGAGATCTTGTTTGAAACATTGGAGGACACAAATATGAGACCACAAGAGTACTTAGCTAAGGAGAAAAATCTGAGCAAAGTGTGTGAGATCTATTCTAAAGCTTTAAAAGAGACAAATGTGACAGATCCAGTGTCTGTAGCTAAGGAGAAAAATCTGAGCACAGTCTGTAATGTTGTTGAGATCTCTTTTAAAGCTTTAAATGAGACCATCGTGAGAGTGTTAGAGTTTCTGTCTCAGGAGACAAGTTTGAAAAGCAAGAGATTCAAGCAAAAATCTCCGTTCGATCTTAAAGTAACCTCATTTCTGTCTAGGATAAATATTTGAGGTGTTAAAGAGATTTTACTTTTGGTGTTTTCTTTCCTATGGGAGTGCATACAAGATAGACAGTTCTGACTTCTCATCAGTCAGACTGAGGATCAGTCGGACATCACTCTGACACAGTCCTAACTGCTGTTTTCTTGATTTGTGCTCCCCCGTCAGATTCTGTTACCTCCCATTAAAACTTTAGGGAGCACAATTTGACAAAAAAAAAAAATGCTACCTATCAGATTGTGCTTTATTGATGTGTACACCTAACCCAACCCTAAACATACCCTTACAATAATGCAAATGCAGTAATAATGTATTGTTCAGCATGTCAAAAATGAGGCAATATTGATATGCATATGCACAGTCAGCCCTAGCAGGACAATCTTAACGGGTAGGGTGAAATGTCAGGACACCAGCATGCATCTCATGGTGATTGCCAGTAATCGGTTCTGCACAGATTTTGCTAATCTCAAACAGGCCTTATTTCTCTTGTGGTATTTTAAATCATACACAGTTTGGTCTGTGCAGCACCTCTTTAAGTTGAACATGCTGTAAGGGAAACAGGTCAATTTAGCTCAAAGGGAATCATTTAAGATTTTATAGGGAATTTGGACAGAATCACTGTTTTACGGCTGATCACTGAGACGGCCAGCGATTCATTGAACGAGCCGTACAACATCAACTCTGCAATGGATATTAATATTCAAAATATAGTGAAAACACTATTAATTAGCACAGTAACAAGATCGGCAGTTTAAGACACTAACTTGTGAGCACAAAACACAAGATACTTCTCTTTTCAATATAAATAAGGCTTTATTGGATAAATCTAAGACATATAAACTAATCTAACACACAAACACACACACTCACACATTCATACAAGTTGCATGAAGAGAGAAAGTGAGGAAAGAATGAGTTTAAGAGAATGAAAATGTGAAATCCCAAGTTCCCAGCAATATGTGCAATTGCATAGACCTAAACAACCATCAATCACTTAATTAACCCTCGCACTGAGTTCCTCAATGAGGTTAAAAGTTATATTAAATGCACCAGTTCAGCTAGAATCTGGAGGTACTTGCGTTCCTGTGTCCGGGGTTCCCTTTGTTGTCGTCCTTGCAGAACGGGGTTTCCCGCTTTTCTGATTGGCTGGAAGTCAGTCTTGGGAAGCCAGTGATTGGGCGTTGGCTGGCGACGCGGAGCTGTGGTCTGCAGTTGAAGTTTTAGACGGCACTCTTTCGGAGACAAGGCGTTGGGCAAAACTTAACTCGGAACACACGAAACTCTCAACGGAAAATAAAATAAACTAAAGTAAAGAAATAGAAGTAAAGTTTGACGAGACTAGGTGGCGTTTCTCCTCATGGTTTTGGAGGAGATGGCATGTAAGCCAGAGCACACTCAAAAGCTAAAGCATGATTAAAAAGAAAACACGGCTCAAAAAGGCAAGAAGGAAGAGATGACTGAAAAGCACGACTAAAAGCGAAAAGCTAAAAGCCGCATGGCTAAAAAGCATATAACTAAAAAGCATGACTAAAAGCGAAAAGCTAAAAGCTAGACACAAAAAGCAAAGTTTGATAGTGTTCTGAGTATTTAAACCAGGCTGTTTAACACACCCCAAATGGTGTTTTGACCAATTAGAGGTCATCGTTGCTCGGGGTGTTGTATATTCCTCCTCCCCATTCATAAATCAACTGTTATCTCATCATTCACATGGTCCGAGCTTTTCCCGCTCTTGCAGCGTATAATATTGGACCTGATTTCTATAACAAGAATATGATAATTTTGACAAATAGTTGATTGGAAGAAACGTTTCCAGCAAGAAGATTCAAACACATACATACCAAATATGAATACGAACCATTAAGCTATTCAATAGTTATTAAAAATACATACACAATAAATGATTAAGACCTGATAAGTCACATGTAGGTTACATACATGATATGGAGTTATGCATGGAGATGATTAGTTGCTCAGGTCCTTTTAGTGTCATTTAGATGCATATTTACATGGAAATGCAGTTTCTGTGCCATTCTCTGAACATAAGGATACGTTCTGTGAAGACCAGAGAGGTTAAAATGTCTGTAAGGAATCTGCCTGTTCTGTTCTTTGTCTTAGGTGGGGGGAGAAGTCAATCCAAAGAGCTCGTGATTGCCATCACTGGTTACCATGTGACGGTCACGCTGTGCATCTCTTTTGGCCATTATTCTTGATAACTTGCCCCAAAATTGACAATCTCCTTGGAATTGTCAATAAGTGTTCTTCTGTTTAAATGCTGTGAGCTACTCAAAGCTGCTAGTTGGTTCAGGCTTGGGGCCAGGATCTGATTTACGACATCCTGTGTCTTGGGCCTCTTGTGGAATTCTGGGCTCCTCAGGTTTCAGCCATGTTTGACCAAATCTTAGATTGTCTGATTCGGTCTGATATCCTACATACCCCCCTTCGATCGGAGATGTGTTGAGTTGAAGACATCGGCGAGCGCTGGAGAAACAAAGGCAGAAGAAGCAGACAAACACAGCAAACAACAAGACACCTCCATAACTGTTACTGTACTGGTGCAGGCATCAGGTTATTTAGGTACAGGTGGTAAAGTTCAATTAGTCAAACTAGTTTAGTAAATTGAATATGTTTTAATTCAATCTGGAAATTGTTCTAATTTGGTTCCGTACGTTGATTCGTCAATCAAATTTTGCGGATAACTTTGTTTGGTTCTTCTAGGTTGTCTTAATTTAAAACGTTTACCGTTAATTTTCTAGTAACATCATTTGCAATGAAATGAATTGACCTATCGTGCATGGAGCTCTCTGGCTTCCATTCAGTTTAGAATTACTGGCGGATATTAGGTGTGGTGAGTCAATCCTAATATCAGACCTTTGACCCTTGCAGGGTGTCTAGGTGTTATAGTTGCATTGGTTGCATTGCAAGTACAGTTAAGCATATTACATGAAATGTTGGCGCATTTCAACACTGTAACACCGCTTTTGTCTCCGTGCCAGTTTCTCTGGACACGTAAACACAACAGGTTTTCTTCGCTGTTGGTACAAAGTTAATATTTACTTGATCAAGCTTTTAAAACACTCCCTTCACACTCGGACACCCGCAGTGTTACATGTATCTTAAAATCACTTAGTGAACAACAGACACAAACAGGCAAGCATATTCTCTAATGTTTAACCCAGGGAGTCGAATAGCATTTGATTGGGCAATGGAACACACACTGGCAAATCAAACTATGAATAATAAGGCTTTGATAAATAGATTGAGGAACACGCTCAAAACTATTCTTTTATCCACTGATTTATTCCCCTTTTAATTGCAGTTTAGCACCGTTCAGCTAACGGTGACTGAGATTCCCTGCAGGGAGTATAGCTATTGAAAAGCACTGGAACACGCAATGAAATCAATTCAGCTATAAACAAGGCATTACAAAAATGAGGAACACTCTCAATTTCTACCTTATTGTTACGGTCTCAGATGTTAACTTTTGGACAGAATCACTGTTTTACGGCTGATCACTGAGAGGGTCAGCGATTCATTGAACGAGCCGTACAACATCAACTCTGCAATGGATATTAATATCCAAAATATAGTGAAAACACTATTAAATAGCACAGTAACAAGATCGGCAGTTTAAGACATTAACTTGTAAGCACAAAAACACAAGATACTTCTCTTTTCAATATCAATAAGACTTTATTGAATAAATCTAAGACATATAAACTAGTCTAACACATAAACACACGCATTCACACAAGTTGCAGAAAGAGAGAAAGTGAGGAAATAATTAGTTTAAGAGAATGAAAAATCCCAAGTTTACAGAAATATGTGCAATTGCATAGTCCTGAACAACCATCAATCACTTAATTAACCCTCGCATTGAGTTCCTCAATGAGGTTAAAATTTATATTAAATGCACCAGTTCAGATAGAATCTGGAGGTACTTGCGTTGCCTGTGTACGGGGGTTCCCTTTGTTGTCATCCTTGCAGAAAAGGGGGTTTCCCGCGGTTGCTGATTGGCTGGAAGTTCAGTTTTGGGAAGCCAGTGGTTGCGCGTTGGCTGACGACGCAGAGTTGTGGGCTGGGTGAAGTTTTAGATGGCACTCGAGGTTGGACTCGGAGACACGGCGTTAGGCAAAACTTAACTCATTTTGTTTAAATGCTGTGAGCTACTCAAAGCTGCTAGTTGGTGGACCTGCTTCAGGCTTGTGGCGCCAGGATCTGATTTACGAAAATCCTGTGTCTTGGGCCTTTCTGTGGAATTCGGCTCCTCGTGTTTCAACCATGTTCTTGATCGGATCTTAAATTGTCTGAGTCGGTCTGATACCCTACAATGCCTTAGGCTAAAATTTAGGCAAGAGTATACGGCTGCAGTGAGGGGAGGAGTGAAATAAGTGCAGTCAAGATGGCCAGTTCTCTCTTCTTGAAGTGGAGATACCTACAAGATCAAAGATGGATATTTACACTCATGCCCTGTTTGTCAGGGGAACACAGACTCAAATGGCAAAGTTGAGTATATTTGAAGAAACAGTTTCTTGGCAAACAGGTGATTGACACAATGGCAGATGAAGAAGGTAAACAAGAACCAGAGCAGATGAATATTGAAGACAGTCCAGAGAAGTATGCAGCACCACACACATACTTTTGAACACTGTAGGAGTGAGCTATTAACTTTGTCTTTTCTCTTACATGTCTTTCCAGACTCCAAAAGGGAAACAGGAATCCAGGAATGAAGGAAAAGATCACACTGGTAGGTAATAACACGTAAGTAGCAGGTAAGAATCCAACCAGGGAGGGTGGGACGGCATCCTGGAGCTGTGGCAGGTGAACAGAGAGAAACGGGCAGGACAGGAAACCTTCAGGACGGCACCAGCAACCTTGGGAGCCTGGGAGCTGGTGGTAGTACAGGGAGCTATGCTGGTGAAGGTAGCTCAGTGGGCCATGAATCATTAACACAGGAGATAGGAGATTCCATTAGCCACTCTGGCCGTGGCAAGGAGGATACTAAACATCATCCTGACCGCTATGTAGGAGCAGAGAGGAAATGAGGTTGAATTAGCTATAAATAACTATTTAATTAGATTAATGCTGTTACTTGGTGTGTCCTTTAACCCTATGAATTTCCAGGTGGGGTAAGAATAGTCAAATCTAGCCTAAACCATGAAGTACACACCCGCCTATAGGTTGAAGTTCGTCGGGAATGACGTAGAAGAATCCCTTGTGGTTATTCTTGTTTGAGGCTCAGTTTGTAGTTATAAGTCTCACGGGAGGCAATTGTAACAATAAAATCTCTTATTTTTATTGGTTACAATACAAAGCATATGATTAGGGTTGGGTATCATTTGAATTGTATCAATCTGAGGGTTTATTTTGTCTATCTGAGGGCTGTCCCCCTAAAATTATGATTAAAATCTACGCTGTGTATTGTAAATACCAATGTTTTACACTTTAAATAACTGTGTAAGTAGTAAAACAACACAAATGGGGCAAAAATGCATTTTAAGTTTAGAAACATTTTGAGTCTCCCCCTCCCTTGCCTCACAGTGCTTTGTTCCAAATGTCTGCTTTCCTCTTTTACATCACCTACACACACAAGTCCGGTGAGAGAAAACAAAGGCAATAGTTGTGGAACTCCAGTAAGTAAGGCTGTCAAGGGTATTTTATTCACTTAAACATTGGATGAAGTTATTATTTTCTCTTTAATACATGATGCCAATGTATTTTTTGATGAATCCGCTATGTTAGCAATAATAACGTTACCTACTTGATGGAAAGGGTTGCCAGGTTTTCACAACAAAACCCGCCCAATTGCTACTCAAAACTAGCCCAAACTAACCGTGTTTCGAGGGGGGTCCCCCGGTAAAAATCGCATTCCTGGGGCTAAAATACATGTTATTGGGGTCATGAAAAACCCGCGGACATGAAAAACAACCCGCAGAAACAGTGATAAAGTAGCCCAATTCCACAGGAAAACCGTGGACTTGGCAACACTGTGATGGATAGTAATGTCTACAACGGACACGAGCGCTGTCACGGCGCGACAACAATAGCTTGAAGTTGTCTAATTTGGAACAGTCTCCCTGCTACACTAATAGTAGTAAGGCTTTCCTCTGTGTATACATATCCTTACAAGTACAATTTTAGCTGTATTATTTGTGTCCCCTTCAAAAATTGCTCTTGAGAAATTTTATGTTTATTGTCTCCCCTAACTGTTAGACAAAATTTACGCCCCTGTCTGAACTATAAACTTTTATCCCAGTACTTCTATGATTTTAATATTTGTAACACAGAAATAATGATACTGTGTGGTCGAAAAGACTGTGAAGCTGTTTCATTCATATACATGATGGCTGCTCTCTTTAGGTCAATAGCAGCGTGAACGCAAATTTAAATGTTCATATCACGCTGGTGTGATCGTACGCTGCATGGACAAACCAAGTGATCACAATAATATACAATTATTTTGAATGAAAATAAAAGAGAAATTATTATTTTTGGTCGCACAGCTGGTAGCCAGATGGTAAACGATAACTTGGAAGGTGTACCTGCAGGATCAAGTAAAGAACTTGGGAGTCATTTTTGACTCATCTCTCATATTTGATCGACAAATAAAGACGGTGGTTCGTAATTGCTTCTTCTATCTAAGGGCAACAGCCAAATTGAAACAAATTCTTCCAGCCAGGGACCTGGAAACAATTGTCCAAGCCTATATTTTTCCCCGTCTAGACTATTGTAGTGCTCTTTATGTTGGGACTTGTCATAAACATGTTGCTCGCTTGCAGTTAGTACAAAATGCTGCTGCAAGGTTGTTAATGAATGCTAGGAAATCAGATCATGTTACTCCCTTATTGTCTTTTTTAGGATGGTTACCAGTACAATTTAGGATACAATATAAGATTTTGATATATGTTTTTAAAGCTCTTCACGGAATGGCGCCAGAATATCTAGTTGAGCTTATTAAGCCCCACAGTCCAAGCGTAATACTAAGATCATCAAATACGTTTCTCCTAACTCTCCCTCGTGCACGTCTCAAATTGAAGTTCACAGACGGCCTCCATAGCCGTGACAGGGCAGGACGAGGATTCACAGACGGCCTCCTTAGCCATGACAGGACAGGCAGAGAGTTCACCGACGGCCTCCATAGCCGTGACAGGACGGGACGAGAGTTCACAGACGGCCTTCATAGGCGTGACAGGACAAGCAAGGGGTTCGCAACCGGCCTCTATAGCTGGGACAGGATGAGCAGAGAGTTCGCAAACTTAACTGCACTCAGGAAGATCAGCTGTGACTTGACTTGACTCATGAAGATCAGCTGTGACATGACTTGACTCATGAAGATCAACTGTGACTTGACTTGACTCATGAAGATCAACTGTGACTTGACTTGACTCATGACGATCAACGGTAACTTGACTTGATTCATGAAGATCGGCTGTGACATAACGGGGCGCTGTTGTGTCCGCCATTTTGCGATCAGGCTCCGCTGTCGCCGCCATTTTGTGAGCGTGCTCTGGTACAGCCGCCACTTCAGTCACAGACACTGTGTCGCGTTCTTCCTCCGCGACACCCACAGTAAACAAAGATCCAACAGTCAACAAGGCATAATCCATTAACTGAGCGAGTGATGAACGTGGACCCTCGCGTCTAAGTTTAGACCGAAGAGTGCCATCGCAGCCATCGCAGAAAAACTCTATCAATAAACAGTCTGGTAAATCAGAATAGTGAGCGATGGCTCGAATATGGCGAATATGGTTCTCCAATGATCGTGGGCCCTGTTTAAGGGCTAATAAAATTCTTGCCGTGTCCATACCTGGCCAATGTCCACTTGAACAGTTAAAGCAGAGAGATCAGAAACACAGGCAGGGTCGACCAATGGCAAAACAGGTATATGGGGGGCAAGACACAAGAATAATCCTAGGGTTAGCGAAGGTCAACGAACGGCGAACAGAATGAAAAGGGCGAGACTAAAGGGATAAATTCAGGAAAACAGGCGAAGATCAGAAACCGAGAAAACAGGCAAGGCAAGGCAAAACAAGGAAACACGGGCAGGATAACAGAAACTAGGAATAATAACCGGCTAAGCAATACTCGGCAGAGAATGGTTGTTTGAGTGAGTGTTATATAGTGAGTGAGTGATATGAAACAGCTGTGTGCAATCAGTGCTGTGTGCAATCAGTGAAACAGCTGAGTGCAATCAGTGCTGTGTGCAATCAGTGCAATGAATGATGGGATATGTAGTCCGGGGTGATATGCAACAGTGTGTAGTGCGAGAGTCAATGAAAATGGAAAGGGTGACCTCTGATGGCTAGCAGACGGAAGTTCATGGACCGGATTCGTGACAATGTTACTCCCTTACTGTCTTTTTTAGGATGGTTACCAGTACAATTTAGGATACAATATAAGATTTTGATATATGTTTTTAAAGCTCTTCACGGAATGGCGCCAGAATATCTAGTTGAGCTTATTAAGCCCCACAGTCCAAGCGTAATACTAAGATCATCAAATAAGTTTCTCCTAACTCTCCCTCGTGCACGTCTCAAATTGAAGGGTGATTGTGCTTTCTCCATCGCTGGTCCAAGACTGTGGAACAATCTGCCACTTGATGTTAGATCTTCCTTAACTTTAAATGTTTTTAAGGATCGTTTGAGATCATATTTGTACTCCCTGGCATTTTAGTATATGGATGTTTTTATATTATTGTCTTGTTGTTGTTGTTTTGCTTTTTTTGCTTTCCATTGTAATGTACAGCACCTTGGAACTACTGTGTAGCCTGTAAGGTGCTATATAAATAAATCAACAAACAAACAACATTGTGATCGCACACATCAAATGTTGAGGAATGATACAGACGAATCATTATAATTTAGGAATAGAATCACGTTGGTGTTTGAATCGTGTTAGCGATATTTAACGATCTATTAAATTAAAGTGCTTTGACATGTTGGTGGTGACACCTCTCTTGCAACATGTTTAGCTTATCACAGATATTATACTTAGCTTTTTTGGCTTCTAATTGCAAATGTAGCCAAACTTTGGAGCGTTTAGATTAGCGAGCAAGGTCCTGGCAGATCGCTAGGTCGGGTCCTCACAGATGAAGAAAAAAAAAAGCGCACAGGAATCGATAGGCAGAATCAAAATTTTTATTTTGCAACAAATTAATTCCTGACCTTAAGTATCCAATTCTGGAATTGGAATACATTTTCGATTTCCAATCCTACATATAATGATAAAATAATACTTAAAATCATCTAAGCCACGAGTTTTAAACTCAAACTCTAAACAGCAATATTGGATAATGTTGTTAAGCTCTCCCGGATAGGGTATCATCAGGTCTTCTTCACGCTTAATGCAGGCAGCATCTGAGGATTGCTTAAATCCCCAGTCCTTTTATACTACTTGGTAGCAAATTCTAATATCATCTTAGACATCAACTCCTCCATATCTTGTATGAACCAATCTTCCTGTGGTACGTGTATCAGTCTCTGCAACTTGTGCTTTATGAGATGGATGTCCTTCCTCTGTCACTTACATTGCTGTCTGCATCTAGCACTCTTTCTTTACTTTACTGTAGTCTTTGTCTGTTTTGTATCCTCTTGATTTTTAAACATGATCTCTTCACCTTTGTGTACCCTCTTATTAACCTTTGTGGTTGATTACAAAACATCAACAAAACTTTCATTATGGCTGCTTATTCATCCTAAAAAAGCAAGTATTGCAAGTGCACGCATTTTATATCAAAGCATACATGGCATGAGGTTAACTTAAAAATAAGCAAATGACATACATGTCACAAACACATGGGCTTTGTTTGTGTTTTCACCGTTCCTGCCAGTTTGTTTGTCATGGTTTCTGATTTGAGTTCTTCATTTAGTTCAGGTGTGTCTAATTAATTATCCATGTTTGGTCTTTGCTTTTAAGTTCCTGTCTGTTCAGTTGAGTTTTGTCCGGTCTTGAATCAATAACTTTGCGTCTTTGTGGTACTCTGTATATTGAATTACCTTGTTGGATTAAAGAATTTGGAATCATCATCTTCTTCGTCATTGTGTGTTTAAGTCAGAGTAGCCGTACCAGAAGGCTGGACCTACAAAGAAATAGTAGCGGTGTGATTTACCCCATTTATTTTTTCATTTTGGTCAGTTTTTTGTATTCGTTATGGACCATTTCCCTGCCCTGAGCAGGGAGATCGCTCCCTCAAGGAACACCTAGAGGAATGCCTCGGTCTAACCGATCAGACCACCTTCCCGGACGACTGCCTGTGCACGTTCCTGTACGCCAGACTGAACACCACCACACATGGACAGTTGCCTGGGGAGGGTCCTCGAGGGAGCTTCGCTGACTATGTGGAGTGGGTGCTGGTATCCTGTGGATTAGCCTTCACCGTTGAGGAAGTCACCAGGCCCACTCCAGATCCAGAGCCCAGCCATCACCACCCAGCTGCACGGAGCGTCTGCCTGAACCCGCCACAGATGGAGAGCCAAAGTCACCACGATCGACGAGCCATCACCAGAAAGTGGGGCAGGGCTGAGGATTTCTCCGGAGTCAGAACCTCATAAATCGTCTGACAAGGTTCGAGAGCCGGCAACAACGCACGCAACTGTAGATGTTACAGTGGACAGCGAGGGCACAGAGGAAAACCCTGCCCACTGTTCAACCACTGAGGGTGAGCTGAGACTGAGCTCAGAGGAAAATATGGATCTATATTCAGATTTGCCTACTCTTCTGCTATCATCGTTTGTCTGTCCTGTCACGACGACAGAGGTCGTGCCTGAACTGTCTGTGTGCCCTGAATCGTCTTTCTGTCCTGTCACGACCATGGAGGTCTTTCCCCTGTCCAAGGCACTCCCTTTCATGGGTGTCACCACTTTTTGTGTGTGGGCCGCACACACCACCATTGCTCCTCCTGAGATGGCAACGTACGTCCCTGAACTGTTAGTCTGCCCTGAACTATCTATATGTCCTGTCATAACCTCGGAGATCGTTCCCCTGTCCATAGCACTCCCGATATTGGGAGTTACTATTTGGTGTGTGTGGGCATCATACACCATCCTAGAACCTCCCATCTGTCATTAACTCCCATCCAGCCTCCCTCTCTCACCTCCGCTGCTCTGTCACCTTGTCTCCTCATTGCTGCCTTCGCTGTTTCCCCTCAGCCCCTCAGCTCACCCTCAGTCAGTGCCATCCTGGAGCTTTGTCTCACTGCAGGTCTTCCAGTCTCCAGCTCTACCTTTGCGTGAGGACTTCCACTTCCAGCCTCCGAGGCCCGGATTCCACCTCCGTCCTTTGACCCATGGGCTCCGCCTTGGCTCCTAGCTTCCTTTGTCTCCACAATGGCTCGTCATCACTCTGGCTCCACCGGACTCCCTCGTCCCTCCGGCTCTGCCTTGGTCAGTCGTCGACCCTCCATCGCTACGGGATTCTACTCCTCCGGGTTTTCCTCATCCCTCCATCCCTCTAGCTCAGTTGGGCTCCACCTTCCCGCCAGCTTCACCTTGGTCCTCTGTTGCTCCTGCACAACCGCGGTCTTCCGGATCCCCGCCTGCGCCTCAGTCACCTGAGCCATCAGCTCCGCCTTGGCCCTCCGGGTCCTCAGTCCCACCCTGGCTCTGCGGCTCTCTGTCTCTGCCCTGGGCTCCTCCTCCGTCGACATCGTCTCCGTCAGTCGGCCCCCTGGAGTCGTCAGCCCTTCCTCCACCATGGCTCCTCCCTCTGTCGATGCCACTGCGGGGTGCATCTCTGGCTGTGGCCTGCGATCTTAAGATCCTAAGATCATTCCCTTGCTACAATTGGTAATTTGTTTGATCATTCCACTGCCGCAGTCTGTATAGAACTCCCTCCTTCAATTATAAGCAATTCCACTCCCTCAGCAACAAGGGAATGTCTGGAAACTCATATCTTACCACACGACACGGCAATTGACCTTGTTCCATGTGACTGATGACATGATTCAGAGTAACGTCTTCTCTTTGTTCTCGCTGCAGGTCTGTTCCAGTTAAATTGGGTACTGCAGACGTATCTCCTATCGTTTCTTGAGCAAAACATCCAGGAATAGTCTCCTGTTCTATTGTCAAGGACTCCACCAGAGCAATAGGAGTTCCATCTTCCTGCTGTACGAGATGCTTGTCACACACAGCTTGTACAACAGCGCAGTCTATAATGACACCTCTACCTTCACCCTGGTGCTTGGCCGCGAATTGCTGTATTCGTTCTTGCTCCTTTTGTGATACCATGTCATTCACTAACTCCCCATGGGGGTGTCTTGATAACCCATCGGCGTCTTGATTTTGCTTTCCAGATCTATAGATCAGTCTGAAAGAGAAATTTGCCAAAGCTGATAGCCAACGATAACTTATGGCGTCAAGATTTGCAGAATATAGAATGTACGTGAGAGGATTACTGTCAGTTATGACAGTGAAGTGGTTGCCATACAAGTAGTAGTAGAATTTTTCTGTAACTGCCCACTTTAAGGCAAGAAACTCTAACTTATGGGCCGGATATCGAGACTCAATTCTTGAAAGACCTCTGCTGGCGAAAGCTATGACTTTACAGTCCCCATCCTGTTCCTGATACAATGCGGCACCAAGACCTGTGGTGCTCGTATCCGTGTGGAGGATGTAAGGTAAGGTCGGGTCTGCAAAACCAAGCACAGGAGCACTGGTAAGTTTGGAAATGATGGTATCAAATGCTTCATCACAGTCTGCTGTCCATCGATTACCGAACGACTACTTTTTGGTAAAAGTACTTCTCTTTCATCTCTCCATTCGTCGGTTTCCGATTCAGTGGGGCATAGCCGGCAGTTAAGTCATTTAGGGGTTTCACGATCTTAGAATAATCTCGGATGAATCGCCGATAATATCCTGCGAATCCCAAAAATGACCTTAACTCTCTCAGGTTTTTTGGTTTTGGCCAGGTCTTGAGGGCACTTATCTTTTCAGGATCAGTCTGGACACCTGTCTCTGAAATTATATGGCCTAAATACCGGACAGAGGTTTGGAAGAATTTACACTTTTCTAGGGACAGTTTCAACCCAATATCTCTCAACCTCGTCAGTACTTTTAAGAGTCGCTCCACCTGCTCCTCAGGAATTCGGGAGAATACAAACAAATCATCAAGAAACACCAAGACCTCAGTAAGATGCAGATCTTCCATGCACTTTTCCATTAATCGTTGAAAAGTACTTTGTGCATTTGTGATACCATGAGGCATCCTGTTAAACTCCCAAAATCCTAACGGGCAAGAGAAAGCAGTCTTGTACTTGTCAGATTCTTCCATTTCTATCTAGTAATAACCAGATTTCAAGTCCAGAACTGAGAACCATCATGAACCTGATAAAGCAGAAAAAGACTCTTCAAGGTTGGGCAAAGCATAGGAATCTTTCACAGTTTGTGAATTCAGCTTTCTGTAATCCACACATAGTCTTCGTCGCTGTTTTTCTTGCGTACAACTACGATCGGGGATGCAAAAGGAGACTCAGACTTTCTGATTATTCCAGATTCTTATAACTCTTGTAAGTGCCCCCGAACAGCTGCCAGATAATGGGGGTGGATAGGACGTGCCCTTTGTTTAAATGGAGTTTCGTCAGAGAGCTTAATGTGATGTTTGACTTTGGAAGTTCGACCGAAGTCAAGGTCATGTTGAGCAAACACATCAGACATGTCATTAAGTTTCTTACTGATTCTTTCTTTCCATTCTTGGGACAATGGGGAATCCCCAAAGTCAAAGGTAATCACTAACTTGGAGCTGCACTGACTACTAGGCACAGATCCCATCTCACATTCTCGAGGAAGGATATTTTCAATGGCATGCATATCAGCAACAACAGCATTGGGCTGCAAGACTACATCATTATTAGATTCATTCCGTAGCTGGACGGTCCACTTTTGCTGAGGAATGGATGCCACTTAGACTACACCACTTGGAAAAAGAATACCCCCAGGAAGTTAACGGGGGCTCTAGAAGAACAAACTCTTTAATAGGTAAGCAACTTATACTTGCTTTCCCACAGAGATAAATTGTCTGCTTTGCTGGAACAATCACAGGCTCTTTGCTTTGTAGTCTCCCTAAACCAAGGCATCCATTGACGTTCAGTTTGTGCCGTAGTTCAAGAGTTTTTAGTACAGCATTGTATCCATGTCGTGGAGAAGAGTGTTGAAGGTTATTCAAGTCAGAACATTCAGCATACAAGGAATCAAGAGTGTTAGTCCCGATCAAGACTTGAGACTGTTTTCCAGGGTTGAAATCAGGAATGACTAGTGCAAGCGTGAAATTTCAATCTCAGATCCTACCACGTCTTCAGGAAAAGTAACTGGGATTTCGATGTATCCTTTATATGGAACTGGTTGACCATTGGCACCACTGACCTCAAGCAGATGACTCAGGGGCTTAATGGTGTGATTAGTCAAACAAGCTTGATAAAAGGATCAAGGAACAGTGGTCACCTGTGACCCTGTGTCAAGCAAGCAATGACATTCGGTTCCTGAGATTTTGACTTGTGCAGTACACTTGGATCCTTCTAATCATTGTATACTTGATTGAGGGTGTGCAAGGAATTTATGGTGCACTTTCAAATTTTTTCTGTTGGGATGACTTTCAGGTTGACTAGCCTCAGTTTTTCCCGCAACTGGAACTGTTAGGCGTTTAAAGAAGCTGCACCCAAATGACTGTTCTCTCTGTCCCACTCTCGTTGCTTCAATTGCAACTCGTCTTGTTTCTTTTCAACTAGCTTGGAGTTGGAAGGATTCTCGCAGATGACAGAGATGTGGCCGTCTTCGCCACACCTGAAACAGTAAACAGGATGTGGTCTGCATTTTGTGACAGGACCACCGGTTGACTTCACTGGTTGCTTAACGACAAACTCGGAAGTAGTGGGAGAGGGTACGGTCTTATGCTTGGGTTTGACAGTCTTTCTGAGCTTTGAGAGAGTCAATGAAGTTAACTGTTCCTTCAGCTCAGCGATTTGCTTCTTTAATTCAGCTGTCTCAGACAACAACCTGGACTCAGGAGGGGATTTGCTTGCAATGGCAGTGTCTTGGCTGTAAGCATGAGCAGATCTAGGCGATGGGTGTGGTTTCTGCTTAGAAACACCAATATGGCTTCTCATGCACAACAATTTCTGTGCACTCTTGTCTTCTCTGGTTCTGATCGAACGCAATAAGTCTTGGAATGAAATAGGGTCGTATTTATGAGTGTCAAGATGGAGTTCAGAAATAAGGACATCATCCCAACAGCCTCTGCAAAACTGCCGTAGCAGATGATGGTTAGTTTCGGATGATTTAATTCCACCTCCCCTGACTACCATGCTCAGAGCAACTTGAAGTCTCTGGAGATAGCTAGATGCTTTTTCTCCATCATTCTGAAATGTGTTCATGAACTTTGAGAACAACTCATCACCATCTTCTATTGCACCATAAGCTGAATCAAGCATATTGAGGTAGGCTCTGGGAGAAGCACGAGGCTCTAAATACTTATCAATAACCTCAGCTGGATTGAGCTGAACATGACTCATTGTACCTGACAATCATCCATCAGACCTTGGTAAGTCATGATGGTCAAGTGCTGGCTCATTGGGAATTGAACTAGGACTCTGGGCATTTGTCTTGGAAACAAAGGAGCTCGAGATCTGAGAGAGTTCTTCTCGTAGTAAAGCATTGAAAGATTTTCCATTTAACTTAGCAATGGTTTTCAGGGTGGATAAGTAAGATGTGGTACCATCCAAACTATCTTCCCAATAATAGACACTGCTTAGGGCTCTTATCTGTTAAGTCAAGCTTGGGTTTTCTTTGCCTGTGTAGCTAAGGTGTAGCAAGGGACTTATTGATTTAATAGCTGATCCAGAGTTATACTCTACAATGGTGTGGTCATGATACTTGGACTCAAGATTGTTAATGGGAATTGTTAATCGATGGAACCATGACGTTTTAGAAGATCAAGGACCCCTTCATCTTCAAGTATGCTGACTGGTCCTTTAACTAAACGGGTGTTTACAATTTTAACACTTTCCTTTTGCACTATTTCCATGTTCTCAATGTCAATTTTCTTGTCACGCAACTGATCTGAATGTCTCTTCTGTCAATTACTATTTTTTTTTCTTCAGATATGAAGTAAATAAAGCTATTAATTACATCTCCTGGCTGGCTCGCCACTTTTTATGTAGCACATGTGTCAAATAATATGCACTTGCTGCTAATATTAACCTTAGGCCATTAGGTTCGGCTATGGAGATGTAAATTAAACAACTTTAGTTTTGTAAGGAAATAAATTTGTATTGAAAATAAATGGATTCCTTTTAGGAAAATAAAACGAAATAAAGCAGTTTTTTACAGTATCCACAGTATCAGATTGAATATTAAATCACAATAACACAGAGATTCAAAGTAATGCACATGAGTTATTCATATACTAATCTGGGTGCACCCAATACTATAACATTTAGTTAGAATGGAACCTTATAACATTAAATGTTGAAGTATAACTTTTGACAACCTCATTAAACTCAGAAATATCAAAAATAACCCTTTGGTATTCAAACCATTTCAAAATAACAGGAAATAAGGAAATTTGATTCAATAGATTTCGTTTAATAACTCCGCTCAATACATTCAGTTTGGTAAATTCAATTCAAAAAGATTTGATTCAATACATTCAATGGAAAAGACTCAGTTCAGTAAATTCAGTGCAAAAGGTTAAACTCAGAAAAGTTTGTTTTAAATTTGATTTAGAACAAAAAAAATAGAAGATTTGACTCCGTAGATTCAGTTCAAGTAACTCAGTTCAGAAAAGTTCAGTTCGATCACTTCAATTCAAAGAATACGGTTCATCACTGTCAGTTCATTAGTTTCGGTTCGATTGAGTCTGAACCGAGTGGGTTGGCTCGCCATCTTGCATCATCGTCTAATTGAAAGGAACGGTTTTCCAGCATGGAAAAAAAAACTGACCTGCATATATACAGACAATAAAAACTTCACAAACATATCAGATTCACTGTTTCTAGATCAATAACAGAACAATTAGCATTTGTCAGCTTGCAAACAGCGACATTTCCACTGTAATTCGACACTCAGTCGTCATTACACAATTTAAACATTACTCATCATCATTATCATGCAAAATGAACATTTCAAACTCATATACACGTAATTGATCAACCAACAGACATCTTTTAACTTATAATCTAAAAACTAATAAGAATCACATTGTTAAAGAATTAAGTTTGCATTTTCTCTATCAAAATTACATCAGTACACATCTAATTACATATAATTACATATATGTAATTATATACATATTGCAATAATTACATATTGTCTACACATTGCAAAATGTGTACTCAGCAAAATCCAAAGGAAAAAAAAACGTGTATGTGTTTTATCCTCTTGACTCCTTTTTACTTTCTTGCTCCGAATTACGCTGCTGCTCATCTCTTTGATCTCACGGAGAAACAAAAATGGCTCTCCCCATTAGCATCGAACGTGGTGGGGCGGGACTTCTACTTAAACTCAACGGGATTGGTTGATCACTGAAATGTCAATCAATTTACTGACATACAATCTTTTTAGATTGTATAATTTTTCTCACATCAAATACTCAATTCTGATTTCAATTCTGAGTTCATTACTTTAACAAACTGTTTAATCATTTCATTATTAAAAATTAATTGTCTAAATTATACAGGGTTACATCAAGCTAAGAAGAAAAATCGGACCTACTTTATATTAAGTGGTCTTAACAACTATGTACTTACATTTAAATTAATCATGTGGTACAATGCACTTATTGTGTACATATATGTTTTTACATTGTACTTATATTTTAAAAATACCTGCATGTAATTACTTCTGTAATTAATTTCTGTAATTACATTTATAATTACACTGTTGACCCATCCCTTACACCTCAACCCACCCTTAAACCTACCCATACCAACAAACCTGTTCATAACCGCACCCATATCCCACCTCAATAGCAGCAAATGTGTTTTGCAATACAATATGAACACAATAAGTACATTGTACTTATTTTTTGATGTAAGTACATCGTAGTTAAGGCCACTTAATATAAAGTGGGACCGAAAAATCTTGAGCACAGTGTGTGATGTTGTTGAGATCTCTTCTAAAGCTTCACAGGAGAAAAATATGAGGCCACCAAAGTCTTTAGCTAAGGAGAAATATCCGAGCACAGTGTGTGATGTTGTTGAGATCTCTAATCTAAACTTTTGAGGAGACAAATGTGAGAGATCCAGAGTCTCTCTAGCTAAGGAGAAAAATCTGAGCACAGTGTGTGATGTTGTTGAGATCTCTTCTAAAGCTTTAAAAGAAACAAATGTGAAAGATCCAGTGTCTCTAGCTGAGGAGAAAAATCTGAGCACACTGTTTGATGTTGTTGAGATCTTGTTTAAACATTGGAGGAGACAAATACGAGACCATGAAAGTCTTTAGCTAATGATAAAAATCTGAGCACAGTCTGTGATGTTATTGAGATCTATTCTAAAGGTTTAAATGAGTCTATTTAAAAGAGTTTTTGTCTCAGGAGTCAAGTTTGAGAAGCAGGAGACTCAAGCAAAAATCTCCATTCGATCTTAAAGTAAACTCATTTCTGTCTAGGAGGAATATTTGAGATGTTAAAGAGATCTCACTTTTGATTTTTCTTTCCTATGGGTACAACAATCACACCAGCCTCAGTAATTTAGCTCAATTTGGTTAGCTGTTTGTTCACCCTGTTCTCTTTTCTGTCACAGATCCACCCACTCTAGAACAACACTTTTAATTCCAGCTGCAGTATGCAGTGTCCTGAGTCCACTCTAGAGGTTTTTCTTAAGCCTGTCGTCCCCATCAATAATTCTGTCACTCTCAGGCTTTTTTGTCTCCCTTCTGCTTTATGGCCTTGATCCCATATGGTCCTACTAGTAAACCAGCTCATGACCAGTGCGCAGTATAGCCTCTACCTGGGATTGTGAATTTTGGTCTGTCTGAGCAGTTGTCTGTTCATTTGTTGAACCACCTATGAGAGTAAGATTTTCTATAATTTAGCACCAAATACTTCTACATACCCCATTTAGCCATGTGGATCGTTGTTTTGGCTTCCTGTTATGTTACCTGTGCTGACCTACATATACACATCAGAAGAATCTACTCTGGATTTTATAATGGATATAAAAGTATCAGTAGCAATCGATGACTTCTTTAATTGGGTATACTATCTAATTTATTAATTGATCAGAGATGACAAAAAAAAACATGGTATGTATTGTTTAGTTTGCTTGAGTATCCAACAAATTAATAATTACTTTGAATAAAGGAATTAACTAATAATTAATTAGAATAAATTCCATCCATCTTTTTTTATTTAATATGTTTAGGTACATCATAACATTGTATTTACAGGAGCCACTGGAAGAGAATCTGTCTCATTAGAACATTGATTCATTAATGCAGCGAACATAGCCGTAACAAAACCAGGCAATAGTGATGATAAGTGCTGTGTGGCTCTGGTTCATGTTAAAGTGCAGGGGCGGCTATCTCCTCTGATGAAGAAACTCATTTATACACTGTCACACACAAGAGGTCATCCCTCTCTGTATTCTTCTATTGACCCAGGTTGTTCGTTTATTATGGGCAGCTTTTTTATTGAAGGATGATTACCCTGAGTGATGTCAGGCTAGAGGAGAAAAGATCGACCAAAATAATGGCATTCCAGAGCGAGAGAGTCAATGCACTCTCTTTCCTTCTGTGCTGCTCACTAATTGAGTCACATCCTCCCCTCATCCATTATTTACAGCTGATCAGCCTTTCCTGGCATCTATGGATTTGATAATCATCCCCATGTCCATATTAAATATGTGACATAAATTTCACCACAGGGGCCTGTCAGTAGAAAGGCCACAGGAGATACAGAGGCCACAAGAGAAAGGCTAAAGCACAGAACATTTTTTTAATGCATGGAAATGTCATTATGATTTGGACATGTGTATAAATAAATTTTAAAAGCAAAAAAAAAAAAATGACATGAATATAAGGACATGCAGGCCAAGATTACAATTATTCTAGATGTGATAATTAAAACAACTTTTTATACAGTTACTGGCATTGGAGAAAGTGCTTACACAAGAGAAGTTATAGAAGCATACATTTGGGGTTGGTGATATGACAAAGGTTTCCCCTTCAGGAACTCGAGCTGTGTCGAAACGCTTTGGGAACGCCTTCTGCGTGACCGCGTTCTGAACCACGTGTGGAATCAGTCCAATAAAGAAGCTTGACGTCACGAGCGGGGTGACGTGAGCAACCAGGAAGCATAAAGGTGCACCGGCAAATGCACATGTTAGCTTTTGCTCTTCAGCGAGCATGTCTGTGGTGTGTGTGTGTTGCAAAAAACACTCAGTCAGTCAGAGAATCTCTGTTAGAGAAGTCAGAATCATGCCTAAGTGTAAACAAAAGATAAGTGTCCTTTCTCCATTCTTCACCCCCACCCAGAGTTATGGAAGCTGTGGGTGTGGTCCCTGAGGGGGCACAGCTCTTAGCATCCGGTCTCTAAACCGAGGTTGTTGAGACCATACTCCAGTCCAGAGCTCCCATCACGAGGAAACTGTACGCCCTGAAGAGGAAACGTTTCACCTCTTGGTGCGGACCAAGTCAACTGCCCAGTTGGTACAGTTCTGGAGTTTCTGCAGGAGGGCTTCTCTGCAGGGTTATCTCCCTCCACTCTGAAGATTTACATGGTGGCCATAGCTGCTTACCATGCCCTTCCAGGTGGTCAGTCATTGGGAAGACACTCAGGCCAGTACAATGCACCAAGGTGCCCTCATGGAACCTGGCGGTGGTTCTGGAGGGTTTGTGCAATGCCCCCTTTGAACCCATTGAGGAGGTTCCTGACAAGTTCCTTACGCTGCAGTTTCACCACAAGTTGTTGCAGGTCTATTGTTGCAAAGTGCAACATTCCAGCTTTGTAAATATTCAAATCGAATTCTCGATGACATGAATCCAAACCAGTGAAATATGATTTAAAAACCCATGCTGATGAAAACAAAACGATCACGCTGACTGACATTTGTGCGTGTGCATAATACGCGCCTCCCCGTGAGCACGCAATCTCCCTATAAAGTACATTATTGCAAAATATGTCTTGGCAGATTCACACAAACATAATCTGTTTCATCTTACATGAATGTTTAGTTAATGGTTGGGGGAAAATCTGATGTGTAACATTGTATTAGATACATGCATTACAGTAGCTCTTAATATAGACCTGCCTAAATGTTAATCAAACATTAAAAGAAAACATGGAAAACACTCACGGATATTGATTCAAATAAAGCGTAGCATTAGTTCTGGCAGGTCACGTTAGTCAAGATCACATCAGCTGACTCTCAGCTGATCCCCATCTACCTATAGGAATATGACAGCTATCTAAGCATACATATACTGTATAAGGTCCCTCAGTATCATCAGCGATTTTTACGTTGCTCAACAGCTAATTACTCTCCTCCATCCCCAACTCATCCACTGTCAGTCAGGATTCAGCCTTCTGATTCTCCTTTAAATCAGACTAATTCTAAAATGTGTACATAAAATTATTGAACTTTAACGATATCTGAAATACATTTCTGTTGGTTCTGTTCTATTAACCCTGGGGGGTTATCACTGCTCTCCCTGCTCTCATCCATGCAAAGTGAGATCTCTTTAACATCTCAAATATTTCTCCTAGACAGACATGATTTTACTTTAAGATCGAATGGAGATTTTTGCTTGAGTCTCCTGCTTCTCAAATTTGTCTCCTGAGACAAAAACTCTAACACTCTCACAATGGTCTCCTTTAAAGTTTTAGAAGAGATCTCAACAACATCTAACAATGTGCTCAGATATTTCACCTAGTCTAAAGACTCTGATGGTCTCATATTTGTGTCCTCCAATGTTTAAACAAGATCTCAACAGCATCACACACTGTGCTCAGATTTTTCTCAGAGTCTAAAGACTCTGGTGGTCTCACATTTGTCCCTTTTAAAGCTTTAGAAGAGAGCGCAACAACATCAAACACTGTGCTCAGATTTTTCTCCTTAGCTAGAGACTCTGGATCGCTCACATTTGTCTCCTGAAAAGTTTAGATTAGAGATCTCAACAACATCACATGCTGTGCTTAGATATTTCTCTTTAGCTAAATAATCTGGCAGTCTCATATTTGTCTCATGTGAAGCTTTAGAAGAGATCTCAACAACTTTACAAAGCGTGCACCAATTCAAGTACTTGAAAGACACTAAATAAAGGGGGAAAAAAATCATAAATTCAGCATTAAAGGCTACACTGAGAGAGAAATTATGCAGCAATAAGGATAATGTTACTTTTTATAAGATAATGTTTATGTACTTAGGCACATCATTTGTTGTTGGTAATAGTAATGTACCGGATGCCTTAATCAAAACTGATTTACAGAAAATGTAACCCTGGAGCTTTCTTTGCTGAAAAGCACATAAATAGCTCATGACTCAATCTTGCATATTAATTGACTAATTTGATTATTAATACATATTATATGGTAGAAATGTTTGAGCTCATATTGAGGCATTTGACTAGGTGCACATTTTGTAAAGTTATTGAGATCACTTCTGAAATTTAGAGGAGACAAATGTGAGAGCTCCCGAGTCTTTAGTGTAGGAGAAAAATCTGAGCACTGTGTGTGATGTTGTTGAGATTTCTTCTAAACTTTAGATGGGACAAATGTGAGAGGTCCATAGTCTCTGGCTTAGGAGAAAAATCGGAGCACTGTGTTTGATGTTGTTGAGATCTCTTCTAAAGCTTTAAAATAGACACATTTGAGAGATCCAGCATGTCTGGCTAAAGAGAAATATCTGAGCACAGTCTGTGATGTTGTTTAGATCTTGTTTGAAACAGCGGAGGAGACAAATGTAAGACCACCAGTGTCTTTAGGTTAGGGGAAAAATCTGAGCACAGTGTGTAAAGTTGTCGAGATCTCTTCTAAAGCTTTAAAGGAGACCATTGTGAGAGTGTTAGAGTTTTAGTCTCAGGAGACCCAAGAAAAAGTTTCCATTCAGTCTTAAAGTAGCCTCATTTCTGTCTAGGAGAAATATTTGAAATGTTAAAGAGAATCCCTTTTTTATTTTATTTTTCTTCCTTCTGGTTAGCTTCAATGTCATTATCCACACCATTTCAATCAAAGGCAATACATGCATTGTCATATTTGAAGTTGTTTTATGTAGACAGTGTTTTATTGCACAATGA
>NW_015655602.1:70640-85072 GCF_001515625.1 Sinocyclocheilus rhinocerous | reverse complement strand
TTGTTAAAAAAAGGTATTGCTCTTATACTAAACATCTTGCACTTGTAAGTCCTTTCTAGTGTGTTTGGAAAATGTGGTGTATATACAATGCTGGACATTGAAGATAAATTTAAACGTTTAAACTAGTAACCCTTGATATTCTGAAAAGTTTAATGCTATTTAAATGATAGTTTTAGTATTTACAATATTAGTAAAAGTTTAACATTTCTCCTAAAATGAATGCATGGATTGATGGATGAATGAATGAATTAATTAATTAAAATAAAACTGAAGACATCTTAAGACAAAGCTGATATCTCAATGAGACATATAAGATAATCACCCCTTAGTATCCTCAGCATAGAGTAACCTCTGTCAGAGCCATAGCCTTGTAGCACATCGATGCATGGATTGATGGATGAATGAATGAATTAATTAATTAAAATAAAACTGAAGACATCTTAAGACAAAGCTGATATCTCAATGAGACATATAAGATAATCACCCCTTAGTATCCTCAGCATAGAGTAACCTCTGTCAGAGCCATAGCCTTGTGGGCAGCACATCGACGTGAAGGCACAACTGCACCTCAGACAGCATGGGTTCGAATCCCAGCTGAAAGTACTTTCCTGCTCCTGTTCAATTCTCACTTGACCAATCGTGTCCTGTCTCTACTCCTACTGTCCTGACCATTAAAAGTGAAAAACCCCATTGCAAAAAAATAAAATAAAAAATACTCTGATCCGTAAAACATTTTTATAATGGAGTCTTGCAAGAGATTACAGCAAGACAATAAAGAGATCTCCCTTGTTTCTCACAAGTTGCTCTCCCATTGTCATTTTGAGTTCCTTTCTTTCAGAACTTTCTCATGTCTTATTTGTGTCTATTTATTTCTCCTAAGGAATTTTAGGAGAAATATCTGAAATGCTGTTGATACTAAAATGAGTGATATATGAGAATCTCATCTAAGTCTCCTGAGCTTAGGAAAAGCAACCACAGAGCAATATTTTTTTCCCTGTGCGTCTTACCGTCAATCCAAACTGTATGCTAATTGTCAGCCATCTTTGACAATAGTGGTTCTGTTCAGCAGAGATAAGATTTTGTTCGTTTACTTGCGTTTTGCTTTGGGTGACAGCTGAAAAGCTGAGTCGTTCCTCGTGGCTACTGGAGGGGATTCCGTTGCTGACAACAGGCTTCCTGCCTTTTCCTGTTTGGATATAATAGTTCCATTCATTGGTGGTCACAAGACATCGTGGTTTCTATATGTTGTGAACGAACCTTCCAGTTCTGATACCAAGAAAGCTTTGTTGTCTCTTGATTGGATTAGTCTTTAATCACTCCTCTGAGTAGATGACGACAAGACTGGCAGGAAGTCGACCCAGAATATTGGAGTCATGTGCTGGGGTGATTAGCAAACCTCACGATGGCTGATAGGGGCATAGCAGTGTCCGTTTATGTACTAGAAATCCCTACACCTTTTACAATAAATAAATAAATAAATAAATCTGGACTGTTGCTATTTTCCCTGTGATTGGGCATCCATCAGAGATCACTCCTAAAAGAAGTGAGAAAGTGATAACATTATTTTTATTAATAACAAAAATGCACTTTTCTACGGAAGAGGATTAGGGCCAAGCAATAATAAAAAAAATAAATATAACCATCTCAAGATTAAAGTTATTAAATTTCGAGGAAAAAATGTTGAAATAAAATGTTGAGAATAAACTCATTAAATTATTAGAAAAAAGTCGTTAAATTGCGAGAAAAAAAGTCGAGATAAAATGTTGAGAATAAACTAATTTAAATAAGAGAAAAAAGTTGTTAAATTTCGAGAAAAAAAAACGTGTTAAATTTCGAGAAAAAAGTCGAATTAAAATGTTGAGAATAAACTCATTGAATTTCGAGAAAAAAGTAGAGGATAAACACACTCGTGTCATGTTCATTTGATCTCGTTGGACAGTGTTATTTAGCGTCTGTGGTGGGGTGGGTTGGAGAGTAATGCACTGGGGAGTAGCGTATGATACGATCAACTGGGTTCGAGTCTGTCTTTTGCCAAACTCGCTTTTCTTCCTTTTCTCATCAAATATCACATCGGAAAAGTGGAAATCAAGTGCTTAATGAGTGTTTAATAATAATGTATTAAATAGGGGTAGGCAGGCTATAGGGAGGGCTTTGTTGTCCCAATAAGTCAGCATCTATTTAATAATTTCAATAAATAAAATCATTATTAAAATCAATGTTATTATTGCATCCTGTTAATGTACAACAATATTGAGGTGCAAATAGTGTCTGCCACTATTTATAAGTATAAATAGCATCTAATTAACTACTATGTACACTTATTGCAAAGATCTGCTACTTTTACATAACGTAAATAGAATGACTATTTTCACATAGTGTAAACAGCACATATCTAAAATGCTGCTGTTTTCACTTAATGTAAATAGCACATATCTAAAATTCTGCTTTTGTCACTTCGTGTAAATATTACATATAACTATTTTAACTGTAAATAGCAACTGGCAGCGGTGTCCAAAGTCCGGCCGCGGGCCAAATATGGCCCGTGGATGAATTTCAAACGGCCCGCAGCTTGTCTATTGAAATGTAGGCTATTTTATGTGGCCCGCCAATCATAATTTACAAATCATGCAGTTTCGCAATGTCAACACAAGGTGACTGCACTAAATTTTAGGCCAGATGTATCAGTAAAATGTGAGAGAAAACAATTTGATAACTCATATGCGCTGTCATTTCTTTAGTGCACCGAAAGTGGAAGAGCGCTACTCGTGTGAAGCGCACTGCACGGATCTTTATTAGCTCTGCCTAAAGACAGTGCAGCGCGAGCTCAGAACAAATGTGTTTACTCACAGGTCTTGATCAGGCGACCACTGAACAGCGCTGTGAGAAGCGTTCGAGTTTGGAGCAGAGCTCTTCTATACAAACCACAGATGTCACAGTAATTTAAACTAGTTTAAAGGCAGATGAAACCGCGCTGCCATTCTCAACAACACTGATGCAGAAAACAGGAAAAACACTGTGTGACAACAATACAGTTAGAATACTTTTCAATCCACAAATTAATATTTACAATGGGTTTACTATAGTAACACTAAACCTACCTAATTAATACATTATCGTATCATACGCTACTCCCCAGTGCATTACTCTCCAACCCACCCCACTGCAGATGCTAAATAACACTGTCCAAAGACATGAAATGAACATGACACGAGTGTGTTTATTCTAGACTTTTTTCTCGAAATTTAATGAGTTTATCTTCAGCATTTTATTTTGACTTTTTTCTCGAAATTTAACAATTTTTTTCTCTAAATTTAACAACTTTTTTCTCGTAATTTAATAAGTTTATTCTCAACATTTTATCTTGACTTTTTTCTCGAAATTGAACAAATTTTAATCTCGAGATGGTTTCTCGAGATGTGCCCTCTAGAAGCTTGCGTTCTGCAAGTGAATGGCGTATTATTGTGCCATCTCAAAGAGGCACAAAATCACTTTCACAGACTTTTTCATTAACTGTTCCCTCCTGGTGGAATGACCTGCCCAAATCAATCCGAGCAGCTGAGTCCTTAACCATCTTCAAGAAACGACTAAAAACACATCTGTTCCACCTTTATTTGACCCTCTAACTCTAACACTCTCTATTCTATTTTAATTCTACTTTATCTATATTTATCTTCTTATTTTTATTTTACATTTTTTATTAAAAAAAAAAAACAACAAAAACAAGCAAACACTAGCTTTCTATTTTTTCTATTCTATCTACTTGTTTTTCTTTGAAGGGTCTGGAGAGATTCTGGATGAAGGAATTGTCTCTGATCTCTTGTCAGGTGCTCTCTAAACTCATCAGGCATTATAGGAGAAAACTCAGAGCTGTTATTATGCCAAATGGAGATTTCAAAAAGCATTGAATAAAAGAGTGCCCTTAATTGTGTCCAATGTGTATTAGAGAAAAACATTTATGTCATAATGATATTTCCCCCCATTTTAAATTCTTATACTCCAATGAAAGGTTAGATTTATGTGAATTTTTAAATAGATCAAAATGATTAACAATGCAGATTTATTTTCACAGCCTTCTTTGATCATATTTACCAAGGGTGCCAATAATTCTGACCACGACTGTATGTATTGTACATATGTACATGACAAAAATTTGTGTGCTTGTGTTTTGGAGCTTTCTTTGTGAATCAGGGTGTCTGGGCCTGGACCCACTATGGCTGTCGGATGGTTGTAAAGTAATATCAAGCCTTCCTTCGAGTACCCTCAGCACTGGCAGAAGCAATCAGGCTCAGCCGCCCAGGCTGATTGGACTGACATACTCTATCAAAGACAGAGCTGGGCTATTTTCACATGGCCTACAATGTCCCAAATGTCTCCCACACTCACGGGACTGCAGCACTCAAACAGTGAAATCTGCTATTCTATTTCCTGTTTTAGTTTCTTTAGTGGAAGTAGCAACAGCAATACATTACATTTTGGTACAAATTTGTATTATATATATTCAAAACACTGCTTGGTTTTATTGTATGCAAGCATCTTCCAACCAGAAAAGCACATAGTTGGTGGTATTCCATTATTTTTGAGTATATTTATTAAATTAGATTAGATTTATATATAGATAGATATATACATACATGTACATATATGTGTGTGTGTGTGTGTGTGTGTGTGTGCAAAAGCAGTTCTCTTTCATCAGTGCTTAATTTGTAAATGAATAATTGCCGGATCCAAAACAGCAATTAAAAGGCGCTGTGACCGACACTGAAAATACAACTTAAGTTTTCCCGGAACATTCAATGACGTCACTAAACGTTGATGCCATAATTGTAAGAGGGCATCGTTCACAAGTTTCTGCATTTACCTAACTAGGTAGCACAGCTTCAAACCCTGGGTCAAAAATGGGTTGCCAGGATGATTTTGGGAAAATGTATATCTAAGATACATTAAAAATAACAAAATGTGTTTTCATAAAAATAAAATTCAATCATAGTATAGGCATAAATATGCGAAAAATATCTGACTTAAATAAGTAACAGTTTTAATTAAACACGCATCCTTGCTTTATTTTACAAAATCACAAATATTCTGTTGTTATTTTGAGTGTGCAAAAATAAAAGTAAACACTTTGTGCTTTCAAATTATGTCTTACTCTTATCTGTATGACCAAAAATTATGCATTTTATGTTTCAGCTGTTCAATCGCGCCGGCGCCTCGCACGCTCTCACACACACACACACACACACACACACACACACACCACATATTCGCAACTCAAACTTGACATCGCAGTCTGTTCATTATCAAAATAAAATACAGTCAACCAAAAATATAAAAGGTTACACTGGTCAATTTAAATAGTCTGTGGTATAACTGGTCCATTTTGTATGCCAAACACATTTTTTCTCATGTGAAGAGGATATTTCTGTCGATACACGAATGCGCGTGAAGTACAAAGCCTCTACATTATAAATAATAGTTTCATTCAAATACATTGCGAATATGGAAACATTAGGATTTGTGCCGAATGAGAGGTACGTGAGCCCAATTAACGCCTGGTGCTTTCAGTTTCGCTTTGTTTTGGTTTCTTTAGATTTATATATTTTTATTTACTTCTTGTTCTGTTCTGAATACCGTTACATTTATATGATTTGTTTTGGAGTGAGCTATATTAAGGTATAGCTATGTTTATAGTGTCTATAATGTTTATACATTATCATATTTCACTTTATTTGGTATCATTTCTGGTATTATTACACTCTCTCCAAACGTTCTGCTGCTCACAAAACAATAAGCAGTAAGCACCAATCAATGAGAGCGAGTTTGAACTTAAGAAAGCTGACTGGTCATGGTCAAAAATATGTTGAGGACCAATACATAACCTCCAAATACATAAACCTGCGCTCGCTGGTCACGATCTCATGCCGGATTCTTAAAAACAATTACCGGAACGCAAAAATCCAAAATCTGACATTTTCTGGAACAGGATCCGGTAGGATCCAGCTCAAATTAAGCACTGTCTTTCATTTTATTACATTTTATTACAACAAATAAACTAAAGGTCCAAGGATTGTTTTTCTGTAGAATACGGCTCTCTGTAGGTTCTATATGGATTGACATATAAGCACAAATTGGGTTTCTTGCATCTATTTATTTTACATACCAGAAAGTTATATGTGAGCAGAATAATTTCATCTAAGTACAATATGTTTACTACTGTTGAGTGATCTGTAATATTTGTGCTGTTTTCTTTGTTTGCTGCTGACTGTTACTTGTTTTTGTCATATACGTAAATGTCTGCATAACTGAACATATTAACACTGATACACAATCACAATTTTTTTGCTAGTGCTTCTAAATGACAAGTAAGTGACATAATTAGATCTATGCATTTTCTCAAGTGTCTCATCTTCTTCTCTTCCTCCAGCTTCACGGTGCACAAGCTAATCTTTTCAGTTGCCATATGGGAATTTGAGCCCTGTCCTTTATGGGCACTTCCCCACTTATTGTCACTGCTATGCTGGCAATTTTTTTTTTTTCTTCACTGAAGAATAATCAAATGTTGATAGCACAGTTCAAATGGACCATTAAATATAGAAGAGTGTTGTATTGGGAAAGTTTTCCATGATGTCTCTGCGTGGAGGAGCCCGGCAGTCTGACGCAAACAGCCCATTCATGTGCTAAAGCTAATTTGATTATAATATAGTCATCTAAGCTATTCAATTAAATATTCTAATTAACCTGAACTATTCAGCAAATGATGCTAATTACAAATATTCTCCAGAGAGCTAGTGTGATGAAAGCCAGAGCCTAAGAGTAATTCTTCAACTCAGTGTTTCGTATCATGATGTCCTATATCATCATCAGCTAATATGAGATTGCCACCTAATTTGCCTAAACCTAATTTGTTTAATTCCACTTGCATTTTGTTTGAAATTATAATAAATACACATCTTGCTCTTTAGTGCACACTTGGGGTAGTTTAGTGCTTCTGTTTACTAAGGTAATACTTCATCCATGCCAAAAAACAATAATCTCTATCTTTACTTGCTTATTTTTCCTTTCTAATTATATTACTACACACAATATTTATCCAAAATAAAAAAGAACTATTGTATGTATATTTTGACCGTTTTATTGAAAGAAAAAAAAAACTGTATATGTTAAATATTTGCACTTGCTGTACTTGCTTTGTTAGGATAAATAAGCAACCGTTGTGAAAGTTTGTTGATGTTTTGTAATCAACCACAAAGGTTAACAAGAGGGTACACAAAGGTGAAGAGATCATGTTTCAAAATCAAGAGGATACGAAACAGGGGCCTCATTTATAACCGTTGCGTACGCACAAAACCTGCTCTGAAAGAGGCGTACGCCACTTCCTATGCAAAAGGTGGGGATTTATAAAAAACAAGCTCTGACCCATGCGTACAGACTTTTATCTTGGAGAGAGAAGTAATGAAGTAAACAATGATTTTAAACGGTTTTCATTTCATTATATACATTTACATTAAATATTCCACTCTCATTATTCCTAATTAATGCTGTTCAGTTGCTTTGACACAATCTGTATTGTTAAAAGCGCTATAAAAATAAAGGTGACTTGACTTGACTTGGATGATGCGACGGCAGCCATATTGCACCAGAACACCCACCAGCTTATTGGTGGAGAGGAGACAGAGTGATGAAGCCAATCAGTGTATGGGGATGATTAGGAGGCCATGATGGTCAGAGGCCAATGGGCAAATTTGGCCAGGATGCTGGGGTTATACCCCTACCCTTTTTCGAAGAACTTCCTGGGATTTTTAATGACCACAGAGAGTCAGGACCTCGGTTTAACGTCTCATCCGAAGGACAGTGCTTTTTACAGTATAGTGTCCCCATAACTATACTGGGGCATTGGAACCCACACAGACTGCAGGGTGAGCACCCCATGCTGGCCTCACTAACACCTCTTCCAGCAGCAACCTAGTTTTTCTCAGGAGGTCTCCCATCCAGGTACTGACCAGGCTCAGCCCTGCTTAGCTTCAGTGGGCAACCAGTCTTGGACTACAGGGTGATATGGCTGCTGGCCATTAATGGAGATAAGCACTGAAATGACATAAAGTCATTACACAGAATTAAACCAAAATTATATGAATTTAGACATAGCCTATTAGTAGTGGATGCTCATGATTACTTTTCCTGTGGTATGCTATGATTTAATGACAGCGAGGATTGCTATAGGTGCACAATAATTTATCTTTAAAATAAACTGCACATCTCATGTTATGAGAAAATATTTTTAGCGAGAACAATGATCAATGATGCACACTTACTTCGGTATTGTGGCGGACACTACTGGATTCGGTGGAACGGTCTATTGTCCGGTTTGAATAGGACCAATGATAATAGCTTATCGGCTTAACAGCTGCACGGAGGTGTTGATGTCGTGTGAAGGCATCTCCACAACATTATAAAAAATGCCACTGTATTTGTAGGATAAAACTTGAAGAAAACGGTAAGATTTGCACGTTTCCTTTATAAATACTTTGTCAGTGACGCGCAGAGTCAGATAATTTTATTTACACTGCAATAAATATAGGCCTATATTTTCCCACTAAAAATAGCTAAAAGATGTTCACCTTATCAGCAACTGCATTAATTTAATTTAATTAGAATTTTTAAAAACAATTGAAATAATATTTGACCAGTGGAAATGAATGAGATCAACTCTATTCTAAATCATTTTTCTGATAACTATTTTAAACAGTTTTTCATGGATATTTTGATATATTCATTCTAAAACATAACAAGGATACTTGATGATATTTAGCAATACAATTAATGTGTATGGCACAAATGGCATTTATAGTCCATATTTCATATTTCCTTAATGTCTTGTACCTTTGATGGTGTTAAACATGGTGTCATGTGGATAGGAATATGCATAGAAATTATATGCAGATGAGGTTATGCATAGTAAAACTGGGCGTTGTAAGCTCCATATATGGTAATTTTGGGGAGGAGTCGGTGTGGAGATGCACGTAAGCACAATCTTCCCCTGACTGGGAATTATAAAGGGATTTTTGCGTAGGTTATAAATCTGAAAACTTTTGTGCATGCGCAAAATCTAGCTCTTGTACCTATGTACACTTTTAGGATGAAAGCTACGGAGAGTTTTATAAATGAGACCCCAGATGAAGACAAAAGTAGATAGAGGAAGAGTGCTTAATTTAGTAAGAAAAAAAAATGAAGATACAAATTAATATTTTTTATGCATTTTGATTTATTTATTTTTTTAAACAAGCTCTTCAAATAATCATAATTAATGTGAACTTTAAATAATAAAATACCTTATGAATAAAACACATTTTGTAGTTTCCGAGAATCATTACTTTATATTCATAGTTTTTTATGCCTATCCTAAAGATGTCATGTGCATAATGTCTGTACTGTCTGTCTGTGTTATGGAGCGAATGAGACGAGAGACGTACAGATCCAAATGCAAAGTTTTTATTAAAAGACGTGGTCAAAAACAGGCATGGGTCAGACAATGGCAAACAGATATATTGAAGACAAGACAAACGAGTAGTCCGGTAAACAGGCGTGGGTCAATCGACGGCGAACGTAATCCAAAGGGCGAGGCAAACGGGTAATCCAACAGACAGACTATAGTCCAGACGAGGGGCAAACAGAGTCCGAAACGACAAGACAAAAGGACATCCAAGACAGGCAGGTGATCAGGAAACAGGCTACCAGGCAAAACCAATACGTGACTAGACTGGGACTATGAACTACAAACTAGGACAGGGAACAGGCTAGAGCGATAATCACTAAACAATACTCGGCCCTAAACTGTGGTTAGATACTCGTATTTATTGTGTGTGTGATTGGCTACAAGTGAGAGTGTGATTAGTGAAATGGAACATGGGAAATGTAGTCCAGGGTGACGTGTAACAGTCTGTGTAGTGTGAGAGTCAATATAATCAGAAAGCGACCTCTGGTGGTGAGCGGACGGAAGACCACGGACAGGATTCGTGACAGTCTGTGTATCGTGTTGCAGTAAGGTAATTTTCTCGTGTGATGTCATATATATATCTATATATATAGTTCAGTCATGAAACTCTAGATGGCACAGGCTGACGGGTTGTTAACGTAACTGATGATATTCAGAGAGTTAAACTACTTGGCACAAGCTGATTGGCTCATGCTGTATATGCAGCCAATGAGCTTACTGCTTTGCATTTATATGGCTGGCTAGCATTCACATGAGATTCCTGCAGCGTTCTTTCAGAGTTTCTCTGAAACTCAACAGCTAGATAAGTAAATGGTCTTCACTCTGATTTCAGTGCATTATTGCGTTCGTCAGATTAACATTTTTAAACTAGAAAACATACAAGTTGTAAAACTACGTGTAGGTTATTCGCGTGAGGAGTAATTACTAAGCATGTCTTGTTCTTATAACAGCAGTAGCATTAGCAGCAGAAGCAAGCAGTTCCTAGTTTATGTATGTGAGAATACAACGTCAAGCGTCACAGATTTTAGAATAGTAAAGTGAACTGGGGATTACCTTATTTGCCCGAAATCTCCAATGCTTTTAATATATTCTGTGGGCATTCATTTCTACATGTAACCGCGAACGGATCGCTTTCAGATGCACACCTCACTTGTGGGGTCGGTTTGCAGTTGGCGTTTCACAGTTGTTGAACCCATATAACTGTCTTTCATAAACGTCATGCTGTCAACAGCCTTACCTATTTATCCATAACAAATTAATGAGCAACAGAAAATAATATACCCGCTCATACGTGTACTCGTGCCGAATTGCAATGCACTTCAGAAAAGGGGGCGCTCATTCTTAAAGGGGCCACATCTCTATTTCTCTCGTTACCTTGGTTCAGCGATAGTGAAGAGTTTATTATGAAAGTCATGTTTAGTGATAGTTTAAAGATAATTAATCATGAATTACCAATCAGTAGCCCATATACAATGTAGCTATAAGTAGGACACTCTTAAACTGGAATTTACTATTTGTGTATCCTGTTGGGCTTACAGCAATTATAGTACTTTCATGGAGTGTAGCAGCAGTATCATAGAATTCAGGTTGCGTTATTAGCGAATTGTTAATAGTGGTATAGTCAAATTATTAGTTGTTTATAGCAGCAGCAGCAGAAATCTGGTTGCATGAAATTTCAGTGATAACACATGGGGTAAGTAACTCTTTAAAATTGAAATAGGCTTTTATTACTTTATTTAACAGGACGTACAGAGATTTTGTGAACTCTTCAAAGTGAAAAAGGCATTATTTGTTTGCATTTCATTGTTTAATAAAGACGCTTACTGTAATTCTAAGTACTTTCGTGCAGCTGTAGCAGCAGTGTGCATAGCTATTCAGATCACAATTTTTAGCGAATTTAAAAGCAGCAGAATGGCATAGCAAATTCAGATGCAATGTTAGAAATAATAATATTAGCAGCAGTCTGCATAGCAACCAATTATTATTGCTAATATAGCACGTGCAGCAGAAAGTACTTTAGTTGTATGAAATTTCAGTGATAATGCACGGATGGGCTACAGCAATTCTAGCACTTTCATGGAGTGTAGCAGCAGTATCCATATAATTTCAGATTGCGTTATTAGCGAATTATTAATAACAGTATGCATATCAAATCAAATTATGCATTTAGTTGCGGCAGCCATAGGTAGACCGTAGTTTGTATTTACATTTATTCATTTTGCAGACGCTTTTATCCAAAGCAACTTACAATTGCTGAAGTTTCAGTGACTAAAAATGGATGGTATGTGAACTCAAGCGAATTGTCACGATTGCCTATGGAGAGGAGCGAGGAACGAGGAGACGAGGAGTAAACTCAAACAGCAGTCCTTTAATCAACATCCAAGGGGTAACACAGAGTAGGCAGGAACACACATGTAGCACAACATAGACTTTCAATCCCGGACAAAGACAGACTGCACAGACTGGAACTTAAATGCATGGGGTAACGAGGGATAATCAACGAACAAAGGTGAATCAAATGACTAATCACACATGAGGAAACTGGGTCACAGGGGCCACGTGGGGAGAAAAACACACACAGACAGTCCATAATCCTGACATATCGCCCCCCTCCCGGAAGGCGCGTCCTCGTGCCGTAGAAACACCAGAGGGGGGGACGGGTGGGAACTTGGGAGCAGGCTCTGGAGGAGGAAGGAAGGAAGGGCCGGCAGACAGAGTCCAGGGAGGTGACGAAGGAGGACGGAGCCAAGGAGGCGACAGGAGGAACCAGGGCGGACCAGACAGAGGGAGGAGCCAGGGAGACGACAGGAGGTATTTGGAGCAGGAGGAGCTAGGTGGGACCCAGGCCACAGCCATATTGGTGACCCACGGTGGAGCCGACGGAGGTAGGAGCCACGGAGGAGGAAGGGCTGACGACTCCAGGGGGCCAACCGACTGCGGCGGAGCAGGTGGCGAAGGAGCCCGAGACGGAGACGGAGAGCCGATGAGCCAGGATGACGAGGAGGATCCGGAGGGACAAGGCGGAGCAGATGGCACCGACGGCCAAGCCGGAGGCGGGGATCCGAAAGGGCGTGGTGGAGCCGGTGTGACAGAGGACCGAGGAGGAGCCGGAGGGATGGAGAAGCCTGATGGATTCGGAGGGACGAAGGGATGAGGTGCAGCCGGAGGAGTGGAGGTGCAGGATGGTCGACGCCAGACCAAGGCGGAACCGGAGGGACGAGGGAGCCCAGCGAAGCCAGTGGAATTGCTGGGCCACAGCGGAGAGGAAGGAGCTAGGAGCCATGGTGGAGCCGCTGGGTTGACGGGTCGAGGCGGAGTCCTGGACTCTGAGGCTGGAGGCGGAGACAGGGGATCCTCCAGCCACGACACCGATGGAGACTGGCAGACCCGCGGTGAGCCCACCGCACAGATGGTGGGCTGAGGGTGAGCAGAGGGACTGCCAGACGACAGCGGAGGAGGAGGAGGCAGGAGCGGGAGGGAGGGCAGGCATTTGTGAGCCTCCAGGCTCTCGGGGCTGCCCTCGGGAACAGAAACCCTCTCTTGACAGGACTTAGGAACAGAGTCTCTCTTTGGGCTGGACTTGGAAACAGGAGCCCACTCTGGACAGGACGTGGGAACAGGGGTGACTGACGGCTCTGAAGAAGGAGGGAGGAGAGGGGCCAAGGCCAGCATCCCAGTCTATTAGGTCCCCTTCCACATTCCCTTTACCCAGATCCATAAATAGCTCATCCTCAGTCATGGTGCAGTGGGTGGAGCTCCTCTCCGTGATCTCACTGGCCCCGGCTTTCTCCCTTGTGGTGGGTGTGGTAACAGGCTCTCACACCTGGTCTGACGTTACATGCAGCTCCTAGGCGATCCTCAGCTCTGTCGCTCCTAGATGTGATGGCTCGTCGGTGGCGGCGGGCTTCGGCTTTCCGTCATCGGTGGGCTCAGGCTTATGCTCCGCACCGCGGGGAGATGGTGGGCTGGGCTCTGGGTCGGGAGTGGAACTCCACTCCACGAAGGCGGCAAAATCCGTTCGAGGACCATCGAGGACCATCTTCAGACGACGGCGCTCTGCTCTGTTCAAACTGGCGTCATAGAACGCGCAGAGCGCGTCGTCCGGATAGCTGTTCAGATAAGCAAGGGCCAGGAACAATCTGGTACAGTCTCGAGCGATCTTTCCCCCTGCTCCAGCAGGAGGAGGAGGTATTCGGGGCGGGTAAAGGCATCAATAAGGGAACAACAGGAAAAAAAACACTGTACAGAAAACGAAAAACAAATGGAGGGTAAAGCGCAAATAAAGCTACTTTTGTGGTCCGGGATTCTGTCAATATTGCCTACAGAGAGGAGCGAGGTACGAGGAGATGAGGAGTAAACTCAAACAGCAGTCCTTTAATCAACATCCAAGGGGTAACACAGGGCAGGCAGGAACACACATGTAGCACAACATAGACTTTTAATATCGGACAAAGACAAACTGCACAGACTGGAACTTAAATGCATGGGGTAACGAGGTATAATCAACGAACACAGGTGAATCAAATGACTAATCACACATGGGGAAACTGGGTCACAGGGGCCACGTGCGGAGAAAAACACACACAGACAGTCCATAATCCTGACATGAATAGGCATCATTTGCGTTTCATTTATTTAAAGGGATTATATGATGCAATTTCAAGTTTTCCTTTCTCTTTGAGGTGTTACAAGCTGTTCGTGAATAGATAAGATCCCTAAAGTTGGAAAAGACTAAAGTCTCAAACCCAAAGAAATATTCTTTATAAAAGTTAAGACTCGTCCACGCCCTCCTAAAACACCTCGTTTAAACACGCCCCTACATGTCTACGTCACTGTGTGGGAAGATTTGCATAACACCACCCAAATGTATATGCAAAGAAATAAGGCGTAACTTTGATTCTCGCTGTAGTATTGTTGCCGCCGCCGCCATGTCGTGGAGATG
>NW_015655602.1:66452-70435 GCF_001515625.1 Sinocyclocheilus rhinocerous | reverse complement strand
AATTAAGTCGTAACTTTGATTCTCGCTGTAGTATTGTTGCCGCCGCCGCCATGTCGTGGAGATGCTGTGTGTTTCGTTGTGAAAGCGAAACTACTTTGTTTGGTCTTCCAAAATTCTCTTTTGATCTGACCTATAGATCAGGAAAGCAAAACCAAGATGCTGATGGACTATCAAGACGTCCCCATGGCGAGCTGATCAATGACATGGTATCACAAAAGGAACAGGAACGGATAAAGCAATCCGCTGCAAAGGCGCAGTCATGGATTGTGCAGTTGTTCAAGCTGTGTTTGATAAGCACATTGTTCAGCAAGAGTATGGAAACCCTATTGCTCTAGTGGAATCCTTGGTAATGGAGCAGGATGCTATTCCTAGTTGTTTTGCTCAAGACCTGACTGAAGATGAGTCTGCAGTACCCGGTTTAACTGGTGTAGAGCTCCGGACGTCACGTGACCCATTCTGTTTACACCACCATGCTGGCAGGCAGGGACAGCCGAGAGCGAATATGAAATGAATGGCGCCAGCATGAGTTTCAAGGAAACAGAGTTCACTGCGTACTTTAATTCAAAAGACATAGACCTGTACATAGCAAAACTTAATAGATTAAGCATAGCAGATCCCTATAATGCTCCCGTGGTGCTTTTAACGTGTAGCCTATCAATAAAGGAACAGATAGATTTCCTGACCTGCAGTATCCTGATATCTACAACTACCTCATCAACTTTCCCTCCTAACGTTACTGCGGAGACTCTTTAAAAGCCTACAAAAGTGTTTTACGAATAAGATAGACTACAAGGTTAAGAAGCTTACTTAAAGTTAAATGTAAAATGTTTTTTTTCTCTATTTTGCAATAAAAGACAGCTTCCCTTATTGATTACGTCTCGGGTAGATTGCATGTTTTCTTGCACGGCGGGATGTTGAACTCATGAAAAATAATCACGTAGTTTGTATTTGCCAAAACTGATTTACCGAAGTGAAAACACGGACGGAATTGGCAGTAGCGCGAGCGCCGCTTAATTGTGAAGCAGGAGCGACCAGCCAGCAGAGGATTATGCAGCCTTCCTCAAACAGTTATGTTCAGGATTTTCTGATTTACTTAACGAATACTGTGTGATGGGGCAAGAAACGGGCCAAGGGAGGTCACGTACGGGACACATAAATTAAACCCAATATACGGGACGTCCCGGCTAATACGGGACGGTTGGCAACCCTAGCTTTTCCCTGCCTGTTCTGACATCCTGGCGCAAAACAGCTGTCCACCATGTTGAAATAGTAAGGTTTGTAAGGTCTAAATAGTCTGGTTTTAAATTATTGTTGTACAACTGTCAATACCAATGCTCTAGCACTCTCCTGATTGCCAAAATGGTGGAGTTTAGAGTGCGTGACGTCAACCTCCAGAGCTCTATAGACCTGCAGTGGGAACAAAGGGAAGATGTCATCCTGAACCAAGTCATCAGTCACTTAGAAGAAGGTCAAATGCCATGCAGGGTATGAATGTCCAGATATACCCTTGTTGCTGAGGAAGTGGAACCCCTTAGAATTGAGGGACGGAGTTCTGTGCAGGCGATGGCAGTGGGACGATCACACAACTTACCAATTGGTGTTACCTGTGAAGATCCGTGCTATGGTGCTGGAGAGCCTGCACGATCAGATGGGCCACATGGGAGTAGATTGTACCCTCGACCTTGTCCGTTCTCGCTTCTATTGGCTAAAGATGAGTGCTGATGTCGAGAGGAAGGTTAAGACCTGCGAACGGTGCATTAAGCGGAAAGCTGTGCCAGAAAAATCTGCACCCTTGGTCAACATCCAAGTTACACGGCCCCTTGAGTTGCTCTGTACAGACTTTCTTTCCATCGAACCAGACCGAAGTAATGTCCAGAACGTACTCGTCATGACGGATCATTACACTAAGTATGCAGTTGCCATACCCACCAACAACCAGAAAGCAAGGACTGTAGCCAAGTGCCTTTGGGACGGATTCATTGTCCACTATGATTTTCCGGAGAGGATCCTAAGCGATCAATGAGCTGACTTTGAATCTAAACTTATCAAAGAGCTTTGTGAGATGGCAAAAAACCACAAAGTGCGGACAACTCCCCATCATCCTCGCGGTAATCCCGTAGAGCGCCTCAGTAGGATGCTTCTAAACATGTTGGGTACCTTGAAGGAGCAGGAAAAGTCCCATTGGCATGACTTTGTGAAACCATTAGTGCATGCCTATAATTGCACAAAAAATTAGGTATCTGGATTCACGCCATACGAGCTCATGTTTGGAAGACAACCCAGACTGCCAGTGGATTTAGGCTTTGGGCTACCTGTAGAAAAACATGTCCATGAGTCACACTGCAAATATGTCCAAAGTCTTAAAGCCCGACTTGAGGAAAGTTACCGAATTGCCACTCAAAATGCTTCAAAGTCTACAATGAGGAATAAGGACAGATTCGACAGACGAGTGAAGGAATCAACTCTTGAAGTTGGAGATAAGGTCTTAGTAAGGAACGTACGTATCAGGGGAAAACATAAACTCGCAGACAAGTGGGAGCCTACTATCCATATAGTAGTGGAACGAGTAGGAGAGCTGCCAGTTTATAAAGTTCGTCCACAGGATAAGGATGTTCCTGTACGAGTGTTGCACAGGGATCTACTATTACCTTGTGGTTTCCTTACTACTTCAGAGGAAAATGTTCCTGATCCTGATCCAGAAACCATCTCCAAGCCTAAGACACGAAGCCAAAGAAAGAATTAAATGTTGGATGAGGAACAATCGGATTCAGAGGATGAAATTTGCATATTCAGTAGAATTCCTGCTGGAGAAACAAGGATTACCTATGCATATGACATTGCAAAATCAAAAGTAGCTGATGGAAAAGAGAAGTACTTACCTCAGAGATCCGACTTACCTCATGAAACGGAATTACTTCAGACTGTGAGCAGTCCAGCTAACATTCTTCCATTGGATGAAAGTTTAGGAGAGGTGACAGAAATGAATGAATCTACAGATCCTGAAGTTGAAGGAGACTACTTACCATCATCCGATCCAATTGGTGATGAGGAGGAAATGGATATGTCTGAGGAAGCCCAGGAACTGGAAGAAAGAACAGAACAAGAAGTTAATGCAAATGCAAGATCAAGTACAGAGCATAACCTAAGACGTTCAAACAGGGTCCCAAAACCTCCAAAAAATTCCATTACCCACAGTTGGGTAATCCCCTTACCTCAGTAGTCCAAAACTTGGCAGTGGTTAATTCAATGAGTCTTGCTGATTTACCAAAAGCTGACTTAATACTACTCAAGAGTTAGCTAACTGAAGGGTCAAGTAAATGACAAAACGCAAAGAGACTTGCTTACCTTTAAGAGGGGAGGATGTAACCCTGTATAATTTAACGAATTAATTATATAAAAATAAATAATTAAAGAGTTTGTTAAAATAATAAACTAAACAGAAATGAGTAAAAAGTGTAAGAAAAATTATAAAATCAAAGTGATATGCAGGTCAGTGTGATGATTGACATTCCAGTAATTGTCCAATAACGTGATGTTTATGTTGAAGTCCCGCCCCACCACGCTAGTTGCTGTATGGTGGAAGCCATTTTATTTTCTCTGCGTGACTGGTGAGACGAGCAGCAGTATAACTTTGAGTAAAAGTTAAAGGGGTCATATGATGCGATTTCAATTTTTCCTTTCTCTTTGAAGTGTTACAAGCTCTTGGTGCATAAAGAAGATCTGTAAAGTTGCAAAGACTAAAGTCTCAAATCCAAAGAGATATTCTTTATAAAAGTTAAGAGTCAACCAAGCCTACCTAAAACGGCTCGTTCTAACACGCCCCCACATACCTACATCACTATGTGGGAAGATTTGCATAACACAGCCCAAATGTTCACGCAAAGAAAGAAAGCATAACTTTTATTCTCGCTGTAGTATTGATGCCGCCATGTCGAGACGCTGTGTGTTTCGTTGTGAAAGCGAAACTACTTTATTTGGCCTTC
>NW_015655602.1:58279-66139 GCF_001515625.1 Sinocyclocheilus rhinocerous | reverse complement strand
GACTGTTTCCTGATCCTGGGAGAGTAGACTACAATGCCGGCTGTTCTGACCCGTCACACGCTTGAGGTATTCGGCCAATCACAACGCACTGGATAGCTGGCCAATCAGGGCACACCTCGCTTTTCAGACCGATGAGTTTTGTAGAGGAGAATCAGTAATGTACAGTATGTGGAAAATAATGTGTTTTTTAACCTTAAACCGCATAAACACATTTCATTACACCAAATACACAATATAATGTTCTTTTTAGCAACATCATATGACCCCTTTAAAATCGTCAGAGAAGATTAAACCAGAAACGTGGATATGGTCTATTTTCTTTGAATTTGGTGAGTACATATTTTGAAATGTGTAAACTTTTATAAATGTGATTGTGTACTGATGTGTTAAATTGAGAGAGAGAGTGAAAATGTATTTCTTTGTCAGAATGAAATGATGCTAAGATTTGATGTTTAACAAGCTAAAAGAGATGCAGTGGTTAAAAGATGTGTATATGAGTTCCTAATGTTCATATTGTGTTGTTGATGATATTGAACAAATCGTTTTATGTTGTTTAAGTAACGTAATGTTATCTAAGCTGTCGAATTATGATGGAAGTGTTGCTGTAAATGCTGAACAGGATAATAAGTGCCACTATTACTGCTGTTAAACAAAAAGCAGTAAATTTAATGTGTGCTGTGAACTAAAAACTGCCTGTAACACATGCAGGTCAGGTTTTTTGTCCAACACTGGAATTGCGTTCATTTCAGCGTGATGATTCAAGATGGCGAGCCTCCATGGAGATGAATGTTGATTGATGTGAGATTTGAGTTTCAAACCAACACCTGTGGAATTGCGTAGGAAAATTCCAATTGCCTGCTAGATTTTTTTTTCTAAACGAAACTGAGCTTCGTTTGTGAGTAACTGCTAAATAGTATTTTTCTTCTGATGGATTTTGTTTTCTTTATAATTGGAATAGTTTTTCCACGATTCTAAGGAACTTTGGATCCCCGAACGGAATCGTTGAATCGAATCTTTGAATTGAATCTTCCAAACGAACTTTTTGAACTCAACCTTTTTGAACTGATCCTTTCAACGAGTCTTTTGAACTGATTTATTGAATTGTTTTCTTCTGAACTGTTTAATTTGCCTTGCGTTCAATTACAAGGATTTATTTTTGGATGTGATTGAGTGAACTGTTCAATTTTACAATTGTGAACTTTGTAAATGTTGTTGATATTGATATTGGTGTAGTATTCTAGGTGATTCATATAGCCTAGAGCAGGGGTGCCCAAACTCGGTCCTGGAGGGTCGGTGTCCTGCAGAGTTTAGCTCCAACTTGCCTCAACACACCTGCTGGTAAGTTTCTAGTATGCCTATAAGAGCTTGATTAGCTGGTTCAGGTGTGTTTAATTGGGCTTGGAGCTAAACTCTGCAGGACACCGGCCCTCCAGGACCGAGTTTGGGCACCCCTGGCCTAGAGGGTGCACCCAACAGAATAACTGAGCAAACAAACAGAAAAAGTCAGTTGAAATTGTTCACTTACTGTCAATTGAATTGAAAAGTCATAATACTCTTTGTTGCTTCTGAACAAAAATTGTGACATTGTTGATTTAGTATTTTATTTTACTTCTTTCAAAAATCAACAAATTCTATAATAGTTTGTTTTAATACAAATATTTTCTTTATTTAACCAGTGTTGTCTTCATTATACCTCCATAGTCGAACCTACTCGCCAATGGTTAATATTAGTAACAAGTGTAATATTATTTGACATGTGTGCTACATAGGCATTATTACTTTGCTATTCAATTCAACAGGTTTTATAGAACTCTTGTTACGGCCAGCTCGTTACAAGCCACAACATAAAAGAGGGATCACACACCACCGTTCAATCAATACAAATTGATTTATTTTCTTTAACATATAACAAATAAGCCCAAAGAGCAAACATAAGTCTAGGGAAAAATAAAGAAACAAAAGGAAATAACAAAAATAACAGTAACAAAATCCTAAAGCTACATGATACAAGAAGCATATAAAAATCATATGAATCAGAGAGATGTCACATTCTGGTCAAGAGCTGCTCCTGGGAGAACTATCCCTCCGGGAGTGCTAACCTCAATGAACAACCTGAATTCCTTATATAGTCTACACCCCTAATTATCATTAATTAATTAACATTGGGGAGTGACGCAAAACTCCCACCGTCTGCCACCAACAGGTAATGAGAACACTAGTCACACCTCCCACTCCAAAAAGAGGTTCCCTACAGAACCGACAAAAAGAATAAATAAAACAAAAGATTAATGCATAAATCACAAATAAAAAAAAAATTAAGGCCATTGATTCTCATCTCTGCAATCTCTAGGATAAGACTCCACCTCATGATTCTTTGGTTTTTACCACGCATTCGGTCCAAGAAGGTCAAAGGATTGTGATCAGTATACACTATGATGGGACCACAAATTGAGCTCAAGTAGACCTCAAAATGTTGAACAGCCAACACCAGGGCTAAGGCCTCTTTTTCAATAGTGAAATAAGCCTGCTGATGGCGGTTAAATTCTCTTGAAAAATAGCTAACCGTATTTTCAATTCCATCAACATCTTCCTGCAAAAGAACAGCACCGGCACCATAAGCACTGGCATCAACTGCAAGGAGATGAGACCTCTTAAAATCTGGTGCAACAAGCACAGGTGCGTTGGCTAAAAGGGCTTTAGTATTATTAAAAGCACACTGGCATTGTTCTGACCACTTAAATGGTTTCTTTGGACTCAACAAATCAGTCAAAGGAGTAACTACACTCGCAAAATTCTGACAAAACCCTCGATAGTATCCTACCATTCCTAGGAATCTACGGAGTTCACGACGGGTAGCAGGCGTAGGGAATTTACCAATAGCATCAACTTTAGCATCAATTGGTTTTACACAACCCCGACCAACCACCTTACCCAAATAGGTCACAGTGGCTTTTCCAAACTCGCACTTGGCAAGGTTAATGGTTAAATTGGCTTCGGCAAGACGTACAAAGAGCTGTCTAATTTGGTCAAGATGTTCGGACCAAGAAGAACTAAACAAAACAACATCATCCAAGTAAGCCTCGCACCCTGACAACCCAGTCAGTACTCGATTTACCAACCGCTGAAATGTGGCGGGAGCATTTCGGACCCCAAAAGGCATAACGGTGTATTGCAGGAACCTGTCAGGTGTAACAAAAGCAGATAATTCCTTTGCACGAGATGTCAAAGGCACTTGCCAATAGCCTTTCAGAAGGTCAAATTTACTGACAAACTCTGCGGAGCCAACACGATCAGCACAATTATCAATTCTAGGTAAGGGGTAACAATCAGGTTTTGTCAGAGTATTAAGCTTCCTGTAGTCAGTGCAAAAACGATACGTATTATCAGGTTTACTCACTAAAATACATGATGAACTCCAAGAACTAAAAGTGGGTTCTGCCAAGTTATGAGTGAGTAAATAATCCACCTCCTTCTGAAGTAATTCCCTTTTTATAGGATTTACTCGATACGTATGTTGTTTTACAGGTTGAGCTGTACCAACATCAATGTCATGCTCGATGACATGAGTTCGGGTAGGGACATCAGAAAAAAGAGAGGGGAACGAACTTACCAATTTCATTATATCGGTCTTCTCGGATTCAGACAAATGGGGAGTCAAATTAGCAAAAATTTCAGAATTGTTATGTCTTCCCTCCACGACTCCTCGAGAAGGACCATTCATTTCTTCCGTAGCTACTGAACCCGAATTTCCCACCATCTCTTCAGATACTTCTGAAATGTTCTGACCAACAGTCGCAGTGGTTGACACAATAAATTACAAAATTACAAAATTACAACTCTTGAATGACAAATTTAAAACTATGTGCTCAGGCCGCCCGAGCCTGAGTCAGGTGGTTGCTGGGGGTTACTTCATCTATCAGCCTGCAGTGTGATTCCTGTTTGTTAATGACACACATAGTGCGCATTACCTAGGTAAGTTTGAGCTATTAGCTCAGACACACATAGTTATTTAGGTCATTAGTTAAATAAACCTAAGGGTACAGCACCCAGGTTCGTATTTTGTTATTCAATGCACAAAGTTTTGTTGTTATTATGTGTGTATACAAATAAAAGTAGACCCTTTACAGATTTGATTGATTTATTGCTCTTATCTGTACGATCAAAACTGAAAGTGTAATTTAAGTTCTTTTCGGTGTTATCACGAGAAGATGCCATGTTTGTCGACCCCAGAGGGTTAAACGACTTGGCACAAGCATAAAACAATGTTATAAGCATGAGCGTGCAATTGGTTCAGCGCTTGCTTGTGGTTGTCACAGTTATGTAGTATACAACATACATTAAAATTCAAAATATAAAACATGTAACATCACAAAAAATAGCATAGTTGATCTTCAGCCCAGACACTTTGCGCATCGTAGAGGGCCACCCTTGGGCAGAGGTTAGGCTAGCACTTACAACCAGGGTATGGTTCATCTTTATACCTCTTCTTCGTCCTCAGTTGAGGTACTAGAATCTCCATCATTTGTCAATGCTTGTGACTCCCAGTTGGGTGTATAAGTCCAGTCCTGGTAATGTACATTTTGGTTACTCTTCAAAATCAATTTCTCATCATCTTGACATCTTAGCATTTCCATTTGCTTTGCTGTGGCTTGGACAACTAGTGACCTCAGTACGGGAAGTACACAGCAAAACAGTAATCCTCTTATTACTACTGCAACTCCTAAAAACATTCCTAATTTAGCTAGCCATGCTCCCCATGCTCCCCATGCTCCTAACTTTAAATCAAACCAGTCCCACATTTGATTATCTTTTCCGCGTTTTCTTTAAGTTCAATCCTTAGGTTTTTCAATTTGGTCATTACTTCAGTAAATGCTCCTTCAGGAGCAGTATTACTTGGTATGTATGTACAGCATTGATCCCCAAACATAACACACACTCCCCCTTTCTCAGCTAACAAATAATCTAAAGCTATTCGATTTTGCCATGTCATTCTGCTCGTTGCATCCAATTGCTCTCCTAAAAGTGATAAGGCCTCATCAGTGTAATTAATAAATCTTTGCTGATTGTAATATATGTAATTGATCCATTCTGTATTTTTATTTTGTGTAATCCAAATGAATATTGATTCAATCCCTGATTTGATTTCATCTCTTGCTTTAAACTCATAAGGTATACCTCTTGGTTGACCAGGCTACAGCTGATGCATAACCATCAGCTCTATTTGCGACATACAGATGAAATTGTTTAGAGTATTCAGGATTTCCCAAGGCAGGGGCCTGTTGTAGTTCTTTGTTTTATAGTCTCAAATGCTAGTAATGCATATGTGTTCCATTTTAATGGATTACCTAAACGTTGCAGTCCTGCATGTTTCATGATTTCTCTCAGTGGAGCTAAAAGAGTACTGTCTATCATAAGATCCTCTAAATCAGCTTTAAGTGTTTGATTAAATAAATGTGGCTAATGTTTAAACCCTTGAGGCATTCAGGTGTATGTATACTGTTTACCTGCATATGTAAATGCAACTAAATATCTACTTTCCTCTGCTAATGGAACACTGAAGTAGGCCGAACAGAGATCAATTACTGTAAAGTATTTAGCATCAGGAGGGACATTCGTCAGTAACGTGTGCGGGTTTGGTACCTCAGCTACTCTTACTGGATTTGCTGATTTTATTAATCCTATATCTGTGTCATGTTGAGACCATAGTTCAGTTGGTACCTGACGCTCTACTTCCTTAAATAGTTCAGTTTCAGTATTGTTTATCATCAAATTGGATGTAGTCATCTGCGTCAGTTTCTTTTGACTGATAACTACTTTCTGAGGAATTCCCATCAAACTGGTTGCACACAAAATTTTGATGTAATTTTTGTCAGCTGAATGAAAAATCAACGGATGTTCTGTTGTTTCCCATTTGCTTTGTTCTGCCTTTTTCATCATTGGGCCAAGATCTTTTGCTTCCCAGTTTCTTTCAGGGTCATATATCATTGTGCAATGAAATTCTGATTTTGGTAACTGTGCTTCTGGAATCTGTGCCTCAATAAACTTTCCCTATGTATTAATTGTCTGTCTCACATCTTGTTCTATCTGTCCTATCCAATAGACATTTGCTTTTGGCTCTACAACCACCATTTGAGTTTCTATTCCTATTGTGTCTATATATGCTCCTTAATTTCTTCCATTTTTGCCCCTCCTATAATCTTTGCCAGCAGTGCTTTAATGTCCCCCACAGCTAAAAGTTTGCGCATAGTTTCTTCTTCAAACACCTTAATCCACTTCCCAGCCCCCTCATGGATGTCTGGGGGGCGAGTGACCAGCCCCTCAAGGTCCTGTGAGGCCCAGGGAACATATTGTCCCTGTGTACCCTTAATTAAAATTGGAAGTTGTGCAGCCAGTGGTCTAAGTCTTCCTTTTTCTCTTCCCTGTCCCCATGTTCCTTTATCAAATGATGACTCCTCCCCTTCACTCACTTCCTCTTTGCTTTCTAATAGTTTACTTCTATCTCTCACCAGTTTATCTGCATCTTGTATTAATTTTTCTGTTTCTTTAATTTTCCTTCCTATTTCTGCTTCCATAGCCTCTGCCTGTGTTTCAATCTCCTTAACTTCTCTCCTCATCTGCTCTATCGTTTCCTCATTTCCTGTTTTTCATAGTTTGCTTTCATCATTTCTAATACTATGCGTGCCTGTTTATAACAATCTAAAGGTAATAATTTTTCCTGTAATATGACAATCCTATATTTTAAGCTCAGTATATACTTTTATACAATAATTTAACTTACTATATTTTCTCCCCAACTTTCATTCATACTTCTTTTAACCAATTCCTCCTATTTTCTTATGTATCATGCACTTTTAAGCCTAGTATTTATTATATCACATGCGTGTCCACATTTTCAATATATTATAAAGTGAATTTATTATCTAAATCCTATTTTTTAACACTTAACATCCAAAAGTGCCAACCAATAACTTAGACCTTTATGTATATATTCTTTGTTTCTGTTACAAAAATGATTTTATCAGCAATTTAATTATTTAACATAGGGCATATACCTCTATTATATTCCACTTTCTAAACTGCATTTGTCTCCTAAATATTCTCCCTATTTACGTCACACAATATATGCATTCAAATATGTACGAAAAATCTACAATGCCAAAATCTTGACCCAGTCTTTATTGAAACAATTTTTCTAAACACATTCACTCCTTCTAGTCCCTTTATTCACAGGGCTCATACATTCATCCTTTGTCCCTTTATTTATAGGGCTCATACATTCATTCATCCCTCTCAGGTGCACTAACTGCGTTCAACACTCTGCCAGGCCCCACTTAAGGGACGGTCCAGGAGGGGTGCGCAGCTTTTACCCACCCGATACGGAATGTATTTATTTTCTCATACAACCACAGTCATTCACACAGACACAGACACAGACACAGACACATACATTAAAACATACTACACTATACTCTTCCTGAGTAACCTGTCAGTTTTACTCACTCTTTCACTGATACACTTCCTCAACACAGTAAAAAAGCAGTACCCTGCAGGAATTTTTGCCTACCCATAGGACTTTGCACGCTTCCTTATAATTTATCTGCTTAATGTTTATTGCTATCCTTCAAAGGCCCACTTAACAATAAACACAGACCATTGCATGCAATTAGTTATTCTGGAATCAAAACCCTTTTTCCTTTTTGTTCTTTAAATTTGGAAGAGCATTTTTTGAGTGTTCTTACCACCAAGGGCAGACCGGGCGAACAACACTAATTATCTAAGCAAAATCTGCTTACCTTATTGTTTAGTGGCCACCGTGTTGCTCGTCAAGCCAGCCCAAAGTGGTCTTCCACCCCTGCTCCT
>NW_015655602.1:51017-54917 GCF_001515625.1 Sinocyclocheilus rhinocerous | reverse complement strand
GCATTGGCAGTAGCAAGTTCCTGTACTTGCTTTCTGCAACTACAGCAATAACCAACAGCAGCAGCAATTCAGCAGCAGCGTAGCAGATCTATTCTTCCAAGACCAAATACATTGTCATATCTATCACCATGGTAAAATCTGAAAGATCTTTCTGAAGATGAAAAGTATGAAACAATGCAATGTCTAGCAAAAAGGCATCAAAACAAACTATATTTCGCAAAAAAGCAAATAGAAATTATTGAAATGTCAAAAGATTTGTGAGTGACTTATTGAATTCGTCTGAAAGAAGAAAGTCATATACACCTAGGATGACTTGAGGGTGAGTAATTCATGGGCTAATGTTCATTTTTGGGTGGACTTACCCTTTAGTTTTAACACACGGGTGGAATAATTAATATTTTATTGTATTTTTTTTCATATTTTTATGATAAACACAAATAAAAAAAAAATCATTTGTGACCTGTGCTGGCAAAATGAGTCACAATGAAAATAATCTAAAAAATGAGTCATTTTCATTTTCGCATTCTCATTCATTAAAAAGACCTTCAAAATGATATATGATTTGTTGGAATCAGATGAAAATTGACTGAGCTACACCTGTTTGAAGCCGACGAAGTCCGCAAAGTCAGTTCTGAGAAAAATCAAGTAGAATTTTTTCTGAAGGTTCTTAAGCAAAATCATCTAGCAACGTTGCATTTGTAACGGGGCTGATGAGACGAGAGGCGTGCGGATCCATGTGCAAGCTTTTATTAATAAACATAGTCAAAAACACAGGCAGGGTCGAACAACAGCAAACAGGTATGGCACAGGAGAGCAGAAGAGCAATCCTAAATGGGCTTGAGTCAGACGACAGCAAACGTAATCCAGAGGGCTTGACAAGAGGGGTAATCCGTAAACGTGAGCATAAATCCAGGCGAGGAGCAAACACAGTCCGAAACAGCAAGCAAAGGGTTAATCCAAGATACGTGGCAAGAATCAGGAACCAGGAAAACAGGCAAGGCAAGACTATGACTAGGCTATGAAAACTAGAGAAAACTTCCAGACGCTCCCGAAACAGAACAATCCAGGAGGGTTTCTTGTTGGGAACTGGTCAGACAGATGGTTCAACCTAATGCCGAGTTCACACTGCACGATTTTCAAAGATGTCGCATCACTGTTGGTTTCACACTTAACGATGGAAGGACTATCTGGAGTTGCATTCAATTGTTGCTGTGTTCACACTGCACGATGGAACGACGACAGGAGGTTACACACTGCATGACTTTACAATAGGAAGAATCGCTCACAGCTCTGTTTGGTGCAGGGTTGCCAGGTTTTCGCTACAAAACCCACCCAATTACTACTCAAAACTAGCCTGAAAATAGCCCAATTGCTTTCGAGGGGGTCTCCAAGTAAAAATCGCGTTCGGGGGGTAAAATACAAAAATTTTTGGCAGGGTTCTGGTACAATTCACATTCCAGGGCCTAAATATCATGTTATTGGGGTCGCTTCAACATAAACTGACATAAAAAACAACCGGCGGCAATCGCGGATTTGGCAACACTGGTCCACAAACTACGTTTCATATAACTCCTCCCCGACAGAAACGGGCAAGACAGAGAGTTCAAAATCAGCATCTAGACAGACAGACAGACAGATCACAATCAGCCTCCAAGGCAGATTCAGAACAGGACGAGAGTTCGGAGATGGCCTCATCGGCCGGTTCAGAGCAAAGCAAGAGTTCATTGATGGCCTCCATAGCCGTGACAAGACAGGCAGAGAGTTCACAGGCGGCCTTCATAACCGTGACTGGACAGGACAAGGATTCACAGGCGGCCTTCATAGCCATGACAGGACACCATAGCTGTGACAGGACAGGCAGAGAATTCACAGACGGCCTCCATAGCCGTGACAGGACAGGAGGAGGGTTCATAGGCGGCCTCCATACCGTGACAGGACAGGCAGAGAGTTCACAAAGGGATACTACTGACACCTCTGGAGGTTCTGCAGCGGATGCCGCCACCTCTGGAGGTTCTACAGCAGTATCAACAGGAAACAGGGAGAGTTCATTAACATTCTCCTTAACAGGGCAGTAACGGTCTCTTCGACTGCAACACGACAGGCTGAGAGTGCATCACTGGGCGCCGCCACCATGCAAGGAGCTGAAGCGAGTGCATCCACCTTGGGAGGTTATGTGGTGGTGTATGCAGCCCAAACACACCATAAAGCGATCCCCATCAAGGGAAGCGCTTCAGACAGGGGAATCAGTTCAGGAACAAGAGGGCTAGAGTGAGTGGGTTTGGGGATGCCAGCTGCGTGTGCAGACACCAGCGGTGCATCCCTCACACTGGATACAAGACTGGGATACCGAAGGACTGACCTTGATAAACTGGGTGCAACAGACAGGACGTGACAAGACTCTAGATGATCAGCTGTGATGTGACAAGACTCTGGAAGATCAGCTGTGATGTGACGTGACTCTGGATGATCAGCTGTGATGTGACATTACTCTGGATGATCAGCTGTGATGTGACGTTACTCTAGATAAACAGCTGAGACATGACGAGGCTCTGGGAGATCAGCTGTGACGTGATTTGACTCATGACGATCAGCTGTGACTTGACTTGGCTCACGAAGATCAGCTGTGACTTGGCTCACGAAGATCAGCTGTGACTTGACTTGGCTCACGAAGATCAACTGTGACTCGACTTGGCTCACGAAGATCAACTGTGACTTGACTTGGCTCACGAAGATCAGCTGTGACTTGACTTGGCTCACGAAGATCAGTTGTGACTTGACTTAGCTCATGAAGATCAGCTGTGACTTGACTTGGCTCACGAAGATCAACTGTGACTTGACTTAGCTCATGAAGATCAGCTGTGACTTGACTTGGCTCACGAAGATCAGTTGTGACTTGACTTGGCTCACGAATAGCAGTAATGACGCGACCGGTTGTTGTGGCAGCCATTTTGTGAGTGCGCTCTGGTGCAGCCCCCATTTCAGTCATGGATGCGGTGTCGCGTTCCTCCTCCACAACACCCACAGTGAAAGAAGAACCAACACACAACAAAGCATAGTCCATAAACTGACAGAGTGATGAACACGGACCCTCGCGTCTAAGCTTAGACCTCAGTGGTTGATTAATGCCATCGCAAAAAGACTCTATCAACAAACAGTCCGGTAAATCAGAGTAATAGGCAATGGCTATATACTCTTGAATATAGTTCTCCAGCGAACGCGGGCCTTGTTTAAAAGTTAATAATATACGTGCTGGGTCCTTGTGTGGCCGAGCATTCTGTAACGGGGCAGATGAGACGAGAGGCGTGCGGATCCATGCGCAATGCTTTTATTAATAAACATAGTCAAAAACACAGGCAGGGTTGAACAACAGCAAACAGGTATGGCACAGGCAAGACAGAAGAGCAAGCCTAAACAGGCTTGAGTCAGACGACAGCAAACGTAATCCAGAGGGCTTGACAAGAGGGGTAATCCGTAAACGTGAGCATAAATCCAGGCGAGGAGCAAACACAGTCCGAAACAGCAAGCAAAGGGTTAATCCAAGATACGTGACAAGAATCAGGAACCAGGAAAACAGGCAAGGCAAGACTATGACCAGACTATGAAAACTAGAGCAGGCTCCGTAAAGTAGCTATCAGCTATCACAGTGATAAACGCTAAACAATACTAGAGACTAAACAGAAACACGGAATGGCTCGGTAAAGCAGCTAACACTAGGAGAGTGATAAATGCAAAACAATACTCGGCGACTTGAGCAGGATCTGAGTGGGTGTTATATAATGTGTGTAATAGCTTTCAGGTGAGCGTGTGATTGGTTACAGCTGTGTGCAATCAGTGCAATGGATGATGGGAAATGTAGTCCGGAGTGACATGTAACAGTCTGTGTGGTGTGAGAGTCAATAT
>NW_015655602.1:47379-48869 GCF_001515625.1 Sinocyclocheilus rhinocerous | reverse complement strand
GAGCATAAATCCAGGCGAGGAGCAAACACAGTCCGAAACAGCAAGCAAAGGGTTAATCCAAGATACGTGACAAGAATCAGGAACCAGGAAAACAGGCAAGGCAAGACTATGACCAGACTATGAAAACTAGAGCAGGCTCCGTAAAGTAGCTATCAGCTATCACAGTGATAAACGCTAAACAATACTAGAGACTAAACAGAAACACGGAATGGCTCGGTAAAGCAGCTAACACTAGGAGAGTGATAAATGCAAAACAATACTCGGCGACTTGAGCAGGATCTGAGTGGGTGTTATATAATGTGTGTAATAGCTTTCAGGTGAGCGTGTGATTGGTTACAGCTGTGTGCAATCAGTGCAATGGATGATGGGAAATGTCCGGGATGACATGTAACAGTCTGTGTGGTGTGAGAGTCAATATGATGAAGAGGCGACCTCTTGTGGTGGATGGAAGTTTATGGACAGAATTCATGACAGCATTGTTTCCTCCACTTCCTTTCTTAATATTAATTACTATAGTAATAATCACAGTATAGCTATTTATATTTTATTTTATCTTTGTTATCAAAAAATAAGAACCGATTAAAAAAAAACAGCAGAACAAATATAAGAAAGAAACAAATAGGCCTAGTGCATTACTTTTTTTTTTTTTTCATTTTAAAAGCATTCATGTGTCAGAATTATGGACCTGTTTTGCCCCTGTTTCGGTTCCGGTGTTTCCTTATTTGGTCATGTTCCTGTCCTCGTTTAGTCTAATTAGTTTGATTATCTCCCATGCACCTGTGTTTCCCTTATTATCCCCTGTAAAGTCCATGCCTTTGCTTTCTGTGTTTGTCGGATCTACTTGTTCGTGTTGTTCCCAGTGTTGGATGTACCCTGTGTTTGAATTATATTAAAGACTGTTTAGTTTATTCCACGTCTCCATCGTTCCTCCCAGCACAGACCGTGACAGAAGATCCGACCAAAAAACAGTTACCTCCGTGTCTACCCTCCGTTTTTGTTTCTTCGTTTTACCCAGTGTCTTTTTTTACCGTTGTGCCCCTATGGACGCCTTCACCCGCCCCGAATTCCTTCTCCTCCTGATGGAGCAGGGGGATGGATCTCTCGAGGGTCATACTAGACTTTTCCTGGAAATCGCCAACATCACCAGCTACCGGGACCAGCTGCTCTGCTCATTCTATGATGCTAGTTTGAACACTGCATGCAGAGCGCCGTCGTCTGAAGATGGCCCTCGAGAGGACTTTGCCACCTTTGTGGAGTGGATACTGGCGAGAAACAAGCCGTGGACGGTGAGAGCGCGGTGAGAGCACACCCACCCACCCTCTCCTGCCTCCTACACCGCTGTCGTCTGGCAGCCCCTCTGCTCCCCCTCAGCCCACCATCAGCACGGTGCGAGCTCCGCGGGACTGCCATCCTCCAGCGTCGCCGTGGCTGGAGTACCCCTTGACTCCGCCTCCAGCCTCCGAGGCCCGGACTCCGCCTCGGCCCGTAGA
>NW_015655602.1:44829-47367 GCF_001515625.1 Sinocyclocheilus rhinocerous | reverse complement strand
AGAGCCCTCTGCTCCCCCCTGGCCCCCCGGATCCTCGGCATCCCCCTGGCTCGTTGGCTCGCCGTCTCCGCCTCGGGCTCCTCCGTCACCTGCTCAGCCACTATTGTTCGACCCCCTGGAGTCGGCAGCCATTCCTCCTCCATGGCTCCTCCCTCTGTCGGCTCCACCGTGGGACGTCATCATGGCTGCGGCCTGGGTCCCGCCTGGCTCCTCCTGTTCCAGCTCCCTCCTGTCGTCTCCCTGGCTCCTCCCTCCGTTGTCACCTCCCTGGTCGCTGCCCGTCATCCTCCTCCCGGATATCCGTCCTCCTCCTGAGCCTCCTCCCAAGCTTCCACCTATGCCTCCCTCTGTTGTTGTCTACGGTACGAGGACGCGCCTTCCGGGAGGGGGGGCGATATGTCAGGATTATGGACCTGTTTTGCCCCTGTTTCGGTTCCGGTGTTTCCTTATTTGTTCTTGTTCTTGTCCTCGTTTAGTCTAATTAGTTTGATTATCATCCCATGCACCTGTGTTTCCCTTATTATCCCCTGTATTTAAGTCCATGCCTTTGCTTTCTGTGTTTGCCGGATCTACTTGTTAAGTTCGTGTTTCCTGTTGTTCCCAGTGTTGGATGTACCCTGTGTTTGAATTATATTAAAGAATGTTTAGTTTATTCCACGTCTCCATCGTTCCTCCCATCACAGACCGTGACATCATGTAAGAAAAACAAATCAAATGTAAAAATCACTTCACTGTGTTCATTACAAATACATTTATTATTAAAACTACAAAAGCAGTTCAATCAAGATCAGCAATCTTTTCTTTTATTGTTAGATTAATATTAATGAGACAGATGGCCTACATAGTAAGTCCTACTGTTCTTCACGGATCTAATATAATTTTACACATTAGATGTTCTCCCCGCTTTAGATTACAACCCACAATGTACTGCGCAAGTAAACAGAATTTACAGCATAACTTTTTGTAATTATAGTGTACCTTTTCAGTACCTCCGTGTATAAGGGAATAATATGCTAAATTTGGGGAATAAAGGGGTAATAACCTGTAAAATTACAAATTATTTCTACTGTAAGTATTTTGAAACTGAGAGGTACCTATTCTGTGGTATGTATGACCTAACAACAATCTTATATTTGCAAGCGATTTAGCAAAAACATACACTGTGTACTTATTTATTGCCTACACATATAAAACACGCTGGTATTGTTTCAATCCAAATGCTCGGTTGAGACTGTTGGGTTAGGTAGCTGACTTGATTTGACCCAATTTGGGTTGATAGCCTATCAGTAATAAGTAACCCGATGATGCTGGGTTAGGAATGTTGGGGACGTGAAAGAGAGCACGCAGCAAGTCACGCAAGTCAAATGCGAATGGTTCTGTGTGCGACCAAGTGTACCTATTCAGTACCTCCGTGTATAAGGGAATAATATGCGAAGTTTGGGGAATAAAGGGGTAATAACCTGTAAAATTACAAATTATTTCTACTGTAAGTATTTTGAAACTGAGAGGTACCTATTCTGTGGTATGTATGACCTAACAACAATCTTATATTTGCAAGCGATTTAGCAAAAACATACACTGTGTACTTATTTATTGCCTACACATATAAAACACGCTGGTATTGTTTCAATCCAAATGCTCGGTTGAGACTGTTGGGTTAGGTAGCTGACTTGATTTGACCCAATTTGGGTTGATAGCCTATCAGTAATAAGTAACCCGATGATGCTGGGTTAGGAATGTTGGGGACGTGAAAGAGAGCACGCAGCAAGTCACGCAAGTCAAATGCGAATGGTTCTGTGTGCGACCATATCCGTGTCTGCAGTGCTTAAGATGGGAACATGTGTGGAAAATAGGAGAAAACTAATTGAAGCGCAGACGAGGGACAACTTTGAAACTGTATACAGTGTTCATTTAAAACTGGACCAGTGAATGTGGTGAGCACGAACTGGAAACAGCTGGAATGGCGCTTCAGACGATCGAGTAGGTGTTTGCAGCGCTCATGACAGGAATATGTGTTGAAAATACAAGAAAACTAATCGACGCGAAGAGGAGAGAGATTTTTTAAACTGACTGGAATGTTTAAAACTGGAAGGTTTTGTCCGAGTATGTTTGCACAACATTGAGTGGTGACTGATGAGCGGTAAAGCCGGAAACTGACTAGTCAAAATTGTGTGTGAGGACATGGATCAAAACGGTAAAATCAAAGACGGTATATATATATATATATATATATATATTATACACACACATATACACACACACACAGACATACAAAGAAAAACAAGTAGATAGAATAGAACAAATAGAATAGAAAAAAAAAATATATATATATATTTTTTTTTAATTAAATGAAACATTCCACCATGTTTATTTATATTTTACCTGATATATAATGGATGTATGAATGGCTTGTTGGCAACAGGCCAAATTAAACCCTCTACTTTTTTTTTTTTTCTATAAAAACACCACAGTGTACATCCACTGAAATACAAATGTTGTATCATTTTTTTCTTTCTGTGAACAGCTGGAAAGAGGTAA
>NW_015655602.1:43891-44796 GCF_001515625.1 Sinocyclocheilus rhinocerous | reverse complement strand
TTTAAAACTGGAAGGTTTTGTCCGAGTATGTTTGCACAACATTGAGTGGTGACTGATGAGCGGTAAAGCCGGAAACTGACTAGTCAAAATTGTGTGTGAGGACATGGATCAAAACGGTAAAATCAAAGACGGTAAAATCCTGTCAGTTCACTATAATACACAGTTTAATCTTGACTTTCAGTGTTTATTACAGGCTTTCAGCCTGTGTGTTTATTGGCGTGATAGTTTGGCCATAATAGTTTAACTTTGTCAGTGAGTGAAAAACATGGACAAAATCTTAAATTTGTTCTTAAACAAGCTTTTCAAAAGAATTTGGTTTAACTGCATAAGCTGTATAAGTATAGAGTTGATTTGCTTTTTTTCTGCACTGGTGTAATACATTTTAATCTTTTATTATCGGATAAAAACGGTAAAATAAAAGATGGTAAAATCCTGTCAGTTCGCTATAGTTCTTGACTTTCAGTGTTTATTACTGTGTGTTTATTGACGTGATGGTTTGGCCATAATAGTTTAACTTCATCAGTGGGTGAAAGACATGAACAAATTGAACAAAATCTTAAATTTGTTCTTAAACAAGCTTTTCAAAAGAATTTGGTTTAACTGCATAAGCTGTATAAGTATAGAGTTGATTTGCTTTTTTTCTGCACTGGTGTAATACATTTTAATCTTTTATTATCTGTTGCCTGTGTTGTTACTTTTGTCATATTGTGTGTGATTTTAATTTAAAAACCCATTTTCAGCACTAGGCCTATAGTAAATTTCTAATAATATTTACATTTACATTTACATTTAGTCATTTAGCAGACGCTTTTATCCAAAGTGACTTACAACTGAGGACAATAAAAGCAGTCAAAACTAACAAAAGAGCAACAATATATAAGTGCAAATGACAAGTCTCGGTTAGC
>NW_015655602.1:10491-43872 GCF_001515625.1 Sinocyclocheilus rhinocerous | reverse complement strand
TAAAAACACCACAGTGTACATCCACTGAAATACAAATGTTGTATCATGTATTTTTTTCTGTGAACAGCTGGAAAGAGGTAAACTTGTTTTAAGCTGATTTGCACCTTGATGGTATATCATGCAAAGTTATTTGGTGATAGTGGTGTTGAGAAGTTGCTGGTGTGACTCAGCTGAGATCGAGTAGGTAAGTAGACTCATGAATTATAAATCATAGCAAAAACTCAATAACTCATTTTAACCAGATGTCCAGTTTTGTTGTTCAGTAATCTCCATCATGTATCCTTTAATAATATAATATGTAACCTTGGTTAAAAAATACCTAGGCCTTTAATAAAATACCAATATAAAATATATAAAGTATATCATCCTTCTAAATCACACCCAAACATAAGATTGTTGTTTAGGCCATACATACCAGTTATATTATAATATGTAACCCTTAGTTTCAAATACTTACAGATAAATGATTTGTAATTTTACAGGTTGTTACCGCTTTATTCACCAAACGTCGCATACTATTCCCCTATACCTACACGGAGGTACTGAATAGGTACACTATAATTACAAAAAAGTTACGTAAATTCTGTTTATTTACGCTGTAAATTGCGGGCTGTAATCTAAAGCTTTACCGTTGAGTTTGCAGATTTAGCTATATGGAGTATACACTAGACTACAGTAGATAATGACCTGAGATATCACTCTTCTGCAGGATTTCAACAGCATTAATATCAATTCCATGTTACAGTATTAAATCTAAAGTACGATTACAACAATGAGTAGGTCCTAACACGTGTTGTCTAGTCCCAATAGAGTTTAGAATGTCTATAAATGCTGATCCCAATGCATCCTTTTTTCATTATTAACATGGATATTAAAATCACCAACAATTAAGAATTTATTTGCAGCCAGCACTAACTCAGATAGAAAATCTGAATTTTTTTTGATAAAGTCTGTATGGTGCGCTGGTGGCCTGGGGGTTTAGCATTAACACTTGTTTCTCTGGATAATGTTATATGAAGCACCATTACTTCAAATTAATTATACTTGAAACCAGACTTTCTGAGAAATACTGGAAATATTACTATAAATTGTAGCAAAACCTCCCCTTTTACCTTTGTTTATAACAGTAATCTTGAGGGTAGGCTCATTTAACGTAATGTAATCATCTGGTTTTAGCCAGGTTTCTGTCAAACAGAGCACATTTAAGTTATGATTTGTGATCATATCATTTACAGAAAGTGCTTTTGTTGAAAGGAATCTAATATTCATTAAGGACCCACTGGTCCAGGAGAGCCCAGGTCAAGAAGTCCCAAACCCATTGTTCCTGGAGGGCCCGAATTGTGAGGTTCCAAGTCTGCTGGTCTGAGAGGTGTCTAGTTCAGTGGTCCTAGCCATAGTGACACCTGTTCTGTCTGTCAGATTCATGAATGACTTTCCTGAGCCACCTGCTCCTATCTTGCCCACCAAGGTTATGACAAAGCTGTCCAGTTTACCTGCTATGACAGAAGCGACAGTTCCTGAGTTGCCTACCTTTCCTGTTGTGCCCACTGAAGCCATGCCTGTAAGTTATGTCATGCCCACAGATGATGTTCTTGCCAGTCAAGTCATGCCTGTCATGCCCAAAGAGGTTACTCCTACCTGTCATGTTATGTACACAGAGGCTCTTCCTGAGCTGGCTGCTCCTCCCGTTGTTGCCACAGAGACTGAGGCAGAGGTCATGTTCGAGCAGCCCGCTCTCCCTATAATGGCCATTGAGGCCGTCCCTGAGCGGCTTGCTATTTGTACCACATAGGCCAATCCTGACCAGCCAGTACTTTCTGCCACAGCACCAGTCCAGGAGCCTCCAGAGTCCACTCCAGTCCAGGAGCCCGAAGAACCTGCTCCAGAGAGAGCAGTTGCTGAGCCCGCTTTAGAGGAAGTTGTTTCCGAGCCCGCTGCAGAGGAGGATGTAGTTTTCAAGCCCAGTCCAGAGAGAGCAGTTCCAGAGCCCACTTTCAGAGCCTGCCGCAGAAGAGGATATTGTTTTCAAACCATTCCAGAGTGAGCAGCCACAGAGCCCGCTCAAGCCCCAGAGCTCAGTCCAGTGCAGGCTCCAGCCCCTGATCAGAGTCAAGTGCAGACTTCAGCGCCCAAGGGCACTCCAGAGTCAAGTCCAGTGTCTGTACCTGAAGCCAATGATACCTCTGCAATCCCAGAAGGTGTTCCTGAATCTGCCCAAGACACCAAGCCCAGTCAGAATCCCCCACCAATGGAGCAAGCCCATGTGTTCAGAAGGTCAACCAACTGTATCCCCAACCTGCCCTCCCTGTTACATGGCCTTTATGGGTTGCCTTAGTCGGCACCTCGCTGGTCAGCCCCAAACCATTGCTATGGATTATTTTCCACCCTCCCAGTCCCACCCCCTGTGTTTTCTAGCTATTCTGAGACTTCAAGTTTTGTTCCCCACCCACTCTCCCTCCCAGTTGTTACCTACTTGGACTTTTTTGCCCAGTGTGGATGCCTGGAGGCATCCGTTGGGGGGAGGGTACTGTCAGGATCCTGCCCTGACAGTCTGGTCAGTTTTGTCTTTGTTTCATGTTTCTATGTTTGTTTTGTTTCGGCACATGGCTCTGTCTTTGTTTGTGGTTGCCATGTGCACCTCTGACCCCACCCCCTTGTTTATGTCATCTGGTCCTTGTTTCTCTAATTGTGTTCACCTGGTCTTCGTGTCCTTTCCTCCCTGTTTATTCTGCTCTCTTCCCTCTTGTCTTTGCCGGTTTGTTGTGAGTGAATGTGTGTGTTGTGCCACTGTAGTCAAGTTTAGTCTTTTCTAATCCCTTGGTATTTTCTTGTTAAAGTCTTGCTCTTTATTTCTTTTGATTTAGCTATTGTTCAAGTAATTTCCTTTAGTTTAATTTTAGTATTATTTTACATTTTCTAGAAAACACCAAACTAAATAAAAGACTAGAGTTAAAGACTAACTCTAGTCTTTTATTTAGTTTGGTGTTTTCTAGTCTTTTACTTTTTGTAACTAAACTACTTTTTGTTCACTATTTGTTCATCAGTTATTTATTCTTTTTGCTAAGGTTTCTCTTAGCAGATCTCAGCTTCCTTGTGCCTTGCCTAATCTTCACCACTGTCTTCCTGGCCCTGCCACCTCCTCTGCTGTTGTCCGTCTTGTTGTTATTAAGGGCTGATTCAGGCAGTCATCCTCCGCTGTCCTGTCATTGTTTCCTGTATCCCATGTTGGTGGACTCTGTTTCATGCCTTACCTTGTTTGTTTTGCTAATAAACCCTGTCATTGTTAATCTGCATTTGGTTCCTGCCTCACAGATCCTGACAGAATTCAATCAGTCTCACTGCGGTAGAATGAAAGTCCGCAAGCAGATTCTTAAGTGCAGGCTGAAGCTGTTAAAGTCTTCACTGGCAAGTAATCCAATCTCTCAAGTTCGTATGTAAAACTCCACATGCGAGGTGGCAGAATATCCCAACAACAGCTCAGTCCATAATCCACAGAGTAAACGAAACCCGGGTCAGAGTCGAACAAATGAGTACGCTACCAAACGTTGGTAAGCCGGCAACCTATATAGTGAAATAATTATAACCAAGTCCATGATGCAAGGTGATGCGCTATATCTCACGAGACTGATCTCATCCGGGGTAAATACACACACACATAGGGACAATAATACAGAAAACGGGGTGGTAATTAAAATAAAAGCTCAACAATCCATATGTGTTAAACAGTAACGGTATAAATAAACCACACCTTATACCCTTATGTTCTGGCAACCACAGCATTTTATTTATTTACATTTATTTATTATCATTATTAGGGTCCAAGCACCGAAGGTCGAATGGGCGTCGGCCATTTTGAATTATGTCGTAAAAAGTTATATTTTTTGAACGCATTGGCGTATCATTACGAAACTCTGTATGTTTCTTCGGCACCATGCTCTGACAGTACTCAAAAAGTTTGGGGGTAGCGCCATCTTGTGGCCAAAAGTTATAAAGAAATTTACAAAAATTCTAATACGGTTTGAATAAATTGGGCTATTGTAATAAAACTGGTTTCAATGTATTCTTTGGGTCATGCCGAGATCATCGATACCAATTATGCCAAAACTGTCCGAACTTTCTATCCGCCATTTCGATTAATGTTGAAAACCTAGACCTCCTAGACTGTTAGTCCGATTTTCACCAAATTTGACTCGGATCATCTTCAGACCATGCTGGCAAACAATTATGGATTTCGTGTCAATATACAAAAAGGTTTTCGTTTAGCGCATCAACAAATTTGCTGGAAAGATGCCAAACTGCATCTGAGGCTGTATCTCTGCAAAGCTTTGACATATTTACACCAAACTTTGTATGTTCCATTATCACCTCACACTGACCAGTCCACATCATTTTGGTAACAGCGCCACCTATTGGTCAAGAGTAGTAAACCATTCATTAACCATTAATTATGAAATTTCCAAAAATGCTAATCATTTTTGATTGCATTAGCCTATTATAATTAAACTGGTCTCAAAATATTCCTTGGGTCATGCCGACAACATAGATACCAATTATGCCATTGTGGGCCGAACTTCCTGTCCACCATTTTGATTTATGTTGAAAATCTACTTTTTCGAACTCCTCCTCGACCGTTGGTCCGATTTTCACCAAAATCAAGTCAAATCATCTTCAGGCTGTGCCGACAAAAAGTTATGGATTTCATGTCGATAGACAAAACAGTTTTTGTAAAGCGCCACTACAAATTTTATGCACGGTGCCAGAATGACTCTGAGGCTATGTCTCTGCAAAGCTTTGATATAATGACAACAAACTTTGTGTGTGCCATTGTCACCTCACACAGAACACACCAAAATGATTTTATTACAGCGCCACCTGTTGGTCAAAAGTGATAAGCCATTTAATCATATTACTAGAGGTTGTATTTATGATTTTTCCGCCATTTCAATTACAATCATCCTAAAATTGCTTTTATTACTTATTGTTGCATTTGGTCTGATGCTCCATGCCATGCTTAGCTCCTAATTTTGCCTTTGGAGAGTTTGGCCCCATAATTGCTGCTTGCAGCTATATTTTATTATTATTAATATTATTATTATTATTATTGCTTATTATTATTTTTTTACAGTAAAGTTTTAAAAGAACCTGTAACAGGGCATTTATTCACAGACATGGTCAAAACACAGGCAGGGTCGAACACCAGCAAACAGGTATGGTACAGGCAAGACACACGAGTAGTCCAGTAAACAGACATGGGTCGATCGGCGGCGAACGAGATCCAGGGGGGCAAGGCAAACGGGTAATCCAACAGACAGGCAATAATTCCAGGGCAGGCAGAGATCAGACAGGACGAGGTAAACCAGGCTAGAATCAAGACACAGCATAAACAGGAAACAAACAGGACTGACTGGACCTAAACTCCGGAAACACGGACTGGCTCCGTAAAGTTGCTATCACTAGGAGAGTAATAAACACAGACAATACTCGGTGATTAGAGAAGGATTTGAGTGGTTGTTATATAGTGTGTGTGTGATTGACTGCAGGTGAGTCCAATCAGTGCAATGGAGCATGGGAAATGTAGTCCAGGGTGAAGTGCAACAGTTTGTGTGGTGTGAGAGTCAGTGTAATCAGAAGGCGACCTCTGGTGGTGAGCAGATGGAAGACCACGGACCGGATTCGTGACAAAGCCCCCCTCCCCAAGGTGCAGCTTCCAGACGCTCCCAACATAGTACAATCCAGAAAGGTGGTGGAGAGGAGGCGGAACAGGGGGAGGGATGGAGGGCCAGGTTCATGGGGAAGTGAAGGGACAGGGGACTGAGGCAAAGCCAGCAGAGCAGGATGCCAAGGCGGAGCAGGGAGCCAGGGTGGAGCCGGCATAGCAGGTAGCCAGGGCGGAGCCGGCAGAGCAGGAAACCAGGGCAGAACCTGCAGGATAGGTGGAACTGAGGACCAACACAGCAGAGCAGATGAGTCCGAAGATCCCCACAGCGGAGCTGAAGACCCCCAGAGCCAGACAGAAGACCACCACGGTGCACCACAGAGCAGATGGCCACCACGGTGGAGCAGACAGAGCAGAAGACCACCACGGCGGAGCAGATGGAGTAGAAGACCACCACGGCATAGCAGACGGAGCAGAAGACCACCAAGGCAGAGCAGAAGACCACCAGAGCCAGACAGAAGACAACCACGGCGGAGCAGATGGAGAAGAAGACCACCACGGCCACCATGGCGGAGTAGACTGAGCAGAAACCCATGGTAGAGACTGGGACCTATGGAAAACTGAGACACAAGAGACAGACAGAGCATATACGGTCTCACGGACCAAGGCAGGGAACACAGAAAGTTCATCAATATTTTCCCTGGTGAAAACTGAACGGGCAGAAAGTTCTTCAATAGGCTTACTGACTGAAACTGAACAGGCAGACAGTTCACACTCAGGCTCATTAGTTGAGACTGGACAGACAAATAATTCAGAATCAGATTTGACTGTAGAATTTAAACCAACAGACAGTTCACAATTAAATGCATTGACTGGAATAAGACTGTCAATGCCCTTGATTTTGAGTTATCTGCCAGAGGCTGAAGCAGAGAGTTCAGTGACAGAAACTGACAAGACAGACAGTTCAAAATCAGACTCATTGAGGGAAACTGGACTGGCAGGTAGTTCACAAACAGATTCATGGGTTGATATGGGATAGACTGACAGCTCAAAATTGGATGCATTAACTGAAGCTGGACTGGTAGACATTTCAGTGACTGAAACTGGACAGACAGACAATTCACACTCAGACCCATTAATAGAAACTGGACAAACGGATGGTTCAACAACAGACTCAATGACTAAATCAGGACCGACAGATGGTTCAAATTCAGACTCAACAGAAGCATTTAGACAGACAGACTGGTCAGGTTTAGATTCCTTGATAGAAACAGGCAAGACAGACAGTTTAAAATCAGACACATTAGTAGAGACGAGACGGACAGACAGTCCACAATCAGCCACCATGGCTGGTTCAGAACAGGACGAGAGTTCAGAGATGTCCTCCTCGGTCGGTTCAGAGCAGGACAAAATTTCATAAGCGGCTTCCGTAGCCGTGACAGGACAGGCAAAGAGTTCACAGACGGCATCCATAGCCGTGACAGGACAGGCAGAGAGTTCACAGACGGCCTCCATAGCCGTGACAGGACAGGCAGAGAGTTCACAGACGGCCGCCATAGCCGTGACAGGACAGGCAGAGAGTTCAAAGACGGCCTCCATAGCCATGTCAGGACAGGCAGAGGGTTCACAGACGGCCTCCATAGCCGTGACAGGACAGACAGGGAGTTGATTAATGGGCGCCACTACCGTAACCAGAGCTGAAGTGAAAGAAGTCGCCTCAGAAGGTTCTGCAGCATACGCCGCCACCTCCGTAAAATCCGGAACGGGCACCGCCGTCTCTGGAGGTTCTGCAGCCTCAGTCGTCACCTCTGGCAATCCTTCCGTGGACGTAGCTGGCTCTGGAACTTCGGCAGTAGTGAATGCAGCCTATACACAGAAAGCAATCCCCCATATGGGAAATGCAGCAGACAAGGCGATTACTTCTGGGACAAAAGGGTTTGAGAGCGCTGGTTTAGGGATACCAGCAGCACGTGCTGACACCAGCGGTGGGTCCTCCAAGCTGGATGCCAGTGTGGGATACTGAAGAACATACCTTGAGGATCTGGGTGCGACAGACAGGAAGTGACAGGTCTCTGAGTGAACAGTTGTGACGTGACTTGACACTGGATGATCAGCTGTGACGTGACTTTACACTGGACGATCAGCTGTGATGTGACTTGACACTGGACGATCAGCTGTGACGTGACGAGACTGGACGATCAGCTGTGACGTGACGAGACTCTGGACGATCAGCTGTGACGTGACGAGACTCTGGACGATCAGCTGTGACGTGACGTGATGCTGGACGATCAGCTGTGACGTGACTTGACTCTGGATGATGAGCTGAGACGTGACTTGACACTGGATGATCAACTGTGACGTGGCTTGACACTAGAAGACCAGCTTTAACTTGACTTGCCTCAGGAAGACCAGCTGTGACTTGACTTGACTTGAATGGCAGCGGTTACATAACAGGGCGTTTTTGTGGCCGCCATTTTGCAAACTGACTCCGCTGTCGCTGCCATTATGTGAGCGCGCTCTGGTACAGCCACCATTTCAGTCATAGATGCAGTGACGCATTCTTCCTCTGCCACCCCCACAGTAAACAAAGAGCCAACAGTCAGCAAAGCATAATCCATAAACTGAGCGAGTGACGAACACGGACCCGCGTGTCTAAGCTCAGATCGTAGAGGTTGATTAAGGCCATCACAAAAAAAACTCTATCAATAGACAGTCCGGTATATCAGAATAGTTCAAAATGGCTAAAAATTCGCGAATATAGTTCTCCAGCGATCGCGGGCCTTGTCTAAGGAATAACAAAATTTTTGCCGTGTCCATACCTGGCCAATGTTCCTCGGAAAAGCTGCTGGGTCCTTGTGTGTCCGAGTATTCTGTAACAGGGCAAACGAGACGAGAGGCGTGCGGATCCATATGCAAGCTTTTATTCACAGACATGGTCAAAACACAGGCAGGGTCGAACACCAGCAAACAGGTATGGTACGGGCAAGACACACGAGTAATCCAGTAAACAGATGTGGGTCGATCGGCAGCGAACGTGATTCAGGGGGGCAAGGCAAACGGGTAATCCAACAGACAGGCGATAATTACAGGGCAGACAGAGATCAGACAGGACGAGGTAAACCAGGCTAGAATCAAGACACAGGATAAACAGGAATCAAACAGGACTGACTAGAACTAAACTCCGGAAACACGGACTGGCTTTGTAAAGTTGCTATCACTAGGAGAGTAATAAACGCAGACAATACTCGGTGATTAGAGAAGGATTTGAGTGGTTGTTATATAGTGTGTGTGTGAGATTGGCTGCAGGTGAGTTCAATCAGTGCAAAGGAGCATGGGAAATGTAGTCCAGGGTGACGTGCAACAGTTTGTGTGGTGTGAGAGTCAGTGTAATCAGAAGGCGACCTCTGGTGGCGAGCAGACGGAAGACCACAGACCGGATTCGTGTGATTTTTGGATTCGGATTTCCATTGGGCAAAATTAAGTCCTACCCTACTTTTTTTTTCTTTTTTTTCCATTTAAGCCATTCCACTCTATGGAAGCCCATTTCCGCCACTGAATAAAACATAAATAAATAAATTAAATAAAAAAGGTAATTGCGACTTTTCATATCACAATTTTGACTTTTTTCTCACAATTGTGAGTTCATATCTCGCAGTTCTGATTTTTTTCTCACAATTGTCTGATACAAACTCGAAAATCTGATTTTTTTCTCAGAATTGTGAGATATAAACTCAGAATTGTGAGAAATGAAGTCAGAATTGCGAGATATAAACTCAAAATTGCAAGTTAATAAGTCATAATTGTGAGATATAAACTTATCAGAACATATGAGAACATATCAGTCTTTTTTTCTCCTTAGAACTGGACTTTATAACTAGGGTTGCCAACCGTCCCGTATTAGCCAGGACATCCCGTATTTTGGGCCTAATTGATTTGTCCCGTACGTGACTTCCCTTGTCCCGTTTTTTGACTGCTACGCTGATCTAACCACTGACTGATACAACAGCAGCAGTGCTGATCACTTGAGAATGATCACCGACACCCATCATCATCCAGTCACAGTCCCACTCACGCAGTACACGTTAAGTAAATCAGGATTCGTGAAAGGCTGAGGAACCCTCTTAAGGTGATTCTCCCGTATTTTGATTTTCTGAAGTTGACAACCCTATTTATTACTCACAATTGTGAGTTTAAATATCACAATTCTGAGAAAAAAAAGTCAGAATTGCGAGTTTATATCTCGCAATTCTAACTTTATATCTCACAATTCAGACTTTTTTTACTCAGAATTGTGAGATATAAACTTGCATATATGCATTACAAAAGATAATACAAATGATTGCAATTTCTGTTTCATGATGTCTTTAAAAGGTTTGCTGTTCAACTTGATACTTTAGAAAAAGAAAACAAACACGCACAAATATACTGTAGAAAACAAGCGTGTGCGCGCACGCACACACACACACACACACACACACACACATTAATTCAATCTAACTAGGTAAATTATGTATTGGCATTTTTTTATTTGGCATTCTGCAAAGAGTAGATGTAATTCTTTCTTATAATATGGTCAATGTGATGTATCTTAAAGTGAAGAATAAGGGTGTTGCAGAACAGGATGCTGAAAGCATTAGAAAGTTGCTTTCTGTTTCCTTTATTATCCATTCAACTATTTATGTATGTGTGGCATGATAAATAAGGATGGCAGTTTCCATAAGTGAATGGAAGTCAGAAGACACGCAGTGTGACTCGCTCTGCTTCGGCTAAGTGTGACTTTGGGTCAGTTCAGGAGTGCGGTTGCGAGTAGTCGCTCCTGTGTTTTGTTTATTTGGGTGCCCTTACTCATTGTGGCTGTTCTGCTCTGCTGTGGGATGAGAATCTGTCTTCCCCCAGTTAATGTCGGGTGTGTGGGTGGCGACTGTTGTGTATATAGGCTGAGAGTTTAACATTCGGATATATCCAGGTTCCTGCAGCGGTTGTTGGATCGCAGGGTGAATATCGCCGCTGTCTCGTTCTACGTGGACTTGCATTGTGTTTTTGCATGTTTTTGGTTACGGTCGTGTGGCTGGACCCGTGCCAGAAAGTCTTGTTCTTTTGTGTGGATGTGTTGCCTTTAATGGCTTGCGTGCTTGTCTGTTCTGCGTTTTATTCATTTATGTTAAATTAGTTTTCATTAAAATTGTTTCTTTTTGATCTCCTTTGTTTTTCATAGTGTTATTCAACTCCCGTTGTTTTGAAATTTTCTTTGTTGTGGTGATTTTGCAATTTGTGTGTTGATTTATTTTGTTTCTTTATATTGTAAATTGAGTTGTTGAGTCACTCAATTATTGGAGTACTTCGAGTTATATCCCTTTCTTTTTGTTTTATTACCTTACATTACTTCTGTTAATTTATGTGATTTAGATTTTTTTCTCCTTATTGGGTGAGTTTTTGTTTTTTGAAGAGATTTGTTTTCCTTGATTTGCTAATATTGTTAATTTCATTTTTGTTTTCAGTTTCTTTTTCTTTCTTGTAATTTGTGTTATTTTGTGCAAAGTGTATTGTGTTAAGACTGTTTGTAATTATACGGGCCTTGACTGACCAGGGAGACTATTCCCATTTTAGGTGGTGGTGGTGTTCTTCACTGAGTGCTGTGGTCTGCTGTGTGCACTGGGCTCTTGCTTGATGTGTGAGTGTGCAGTGTAGGTTGCGAGATCATTTGTTATTGAAGAGTCTCCCCTGTAGTCTAGGCCGTAGCTCCATGATGGGTTGTAAGTGATTTCTGTTGACGCAAGCCTTACTGGAGTTAATGTGTGTACTTTCAATTGTTGTAACTTTTATATTGTTTTATATTGTCTTAATAAAGCATTTTGTAACTTTTGAATGATACCTGTGCCTCCACGTCTTGTTTGCCACTGGGTAGAGAACTTGTTCAAAATCTCATGGGTAAAATATTTGGGTGAGATTCCCAATGTGACTTCATGGGAAAAACCTACAGAAGGACAAACACCACTGCAACACACCATCTCCACATATGATCATGGAGCTCAACTAGAGTGACCATCGGGGATATATTCACACGTTATATAAACGAAAATGATGGTGTATAAAATTGATTTTAAAATAGAAAATTAGACGACAAAGAATTAACTTGACGGAGCTCAAACTCAAAACACACGGTAGCAACAAACAGGAAGTATCGTGTCTCAGTGTCTCCCAGACAGTCTCCCAACTGTCCCAGATAAGGGTATGAATACTTACGCAATGGAATCATTTAAGTTTTTTATTTTTAATAAATTTGCTAAGATGTTAAAAACCTTTTCTTTGCTCTACCATTATGGTTTATGGAGTATAGATTGATGTGGAAAAAAAGTAATTTAAAGCAGTTTAGCATAAGGCAGCAATATAACAAAATGTGAACAAAATGAAGGGGTATGAATACTTTTGCAAGGCACTGTACCTACCTACCTACCTACCTTCTTACTTATTTTAATTATTTATATTGTGTCTATTTCAGTTTTCATATTGGTTCTCAGCAAGTTTTAAATTTTACTGAGGTTGACATTAAGTTGCTTTCTGTTACCTTTATTATCCTAGACTATAATGATTATGAAACTTCCTATTGCAGTATAGGTGCATGTAGCTCAAAAAGCAAGCAAACTACAGTGATTGAAACAATTACAAACTTTTTGAAAGACTTCAGCAATTGTTCTGCACACTTACCTAAACACTCTGTGGGGCTGCCGTAGTAACTGGGGTCCTATTTCAGCCGCAGCTTGAAGCCACTGGGTTCCTCAGCTGTAAAATGAAAGCAGTGAAGCACAGTGAGAAAATGTATTAGCCTCGCTGTGATAAGGAGAGCCCTTAGCGAGCAACGCACGCCTTCAGTGGGTAAAATAACCACTGGACAAATTGTTTTTGCTACATTAAGTACCTGTTACTTTATTTCACAGATGAAAAATAATAATAATAATAATGGAGGCTCTGAGGTTTGGAACCAGCATACCATAGATGATTGCAAGAACGTAGATTTCTATAAATATCCATGAAGACTTTATATGGAAAGTGATTTTCTTGAGAACGTTTGAGCTCAAAGAAAATCAGGCAATTGACTAATACAATATACAATGATAGATGACAAAGTGCCTAGTAGGCAGTCAATTGGCTACTGAGGGAAATCACGGAGAATATCTGTTAATACAAATAATAAAAAAAAAAGGAGGGAATATTTTCACTCAGCGGGTGGAGCTGAGATTTTTCAATTAATGACTGCGCACAGCAGAGCTGAACTAATTAAATGAGTGTGTTAGATCTGCAGTGATTTATACATTTGGACTGATCTAACAGGCTGGCAGAACAGCTATGACACCATGACAAGCCAACAATAGATATGAAAAATGATGCTACAGTGCTAAATCAGAGATTTTCAAAGGCCAACACAGCAGAACTGAGAAAAATCCACAAGTACTTAAAAGTATAAGAAGACAACGCAATATAAAATACCCTCAATATTTGACTGATCACAGGGGACATATTGTTGAAAGATTGAAGTGAACAATGTAGTACTCTCCACCTAAACCAGACCTCTGAAAAATGTCTTTGGATGACCATGAGGTTTTTATGTATTTATGGACACAAGCTTGTAGTATGTATTTACTTTACACAGAACTGCTTAACAATGATTAGTACAGAGACATGAAGACCCCCCCCCCCCCTTATTTATCTTACTCAAGCTCTGAAAAAAAAAAAAAACAGTTTTTTTTTTTTTGCGCTCAGCAGATTTAGAGGAACCAATTACTGCTCTGCTGATGGGAGTGCAGCCCTCAGGTCCCAACAAATGACAAAGTGCGTTAAAACAGTTTTTATGTATTAGAAGGGTTTCAATTTCAGTTTTTCATCAAATCTCATCTATTCTTTTAGCCTGTGGTTTCAACAGTAAAAATAATCTACTGATTTGTGGAAAAGAGACCAACATTACAGAATATAAAAGGCCCATCTTCACAGAACATTAGGTCATGATTAGATCTATCTACAGTGAAGGTTTAAAGTTGGTTGTTGATGTTGATTGAGTCGTATTTTACCCAGACACATCTTTGCTCAGTCCTCCTGTACAGCCACAAAACACAGAGGATGGAGAAACCAGAAATAATTATTCAATGCATCAGGGAAACTCTGAAAAATGTAGAGACATTTCTTTTTACAAAATAAGCTATGTTATGAGTTTTTAATATAATTTATCTTGAAAAGTGCTGATATAATCTGCAAAACATGGCAAAGAAATGTTATGTTGGTAATATAAACTTTTTCTCATAGTCCCCCAATAATAATTACTATGTCCTCTTGATTCATGGTTTTTTTCAGATTTTCAGTCCTAAAATCACATAAGCTATGAGAAAGAGAAAGAGAAAGAGAAAGGTGGGGGAGAGGGCAGAAGAGAACGGAGGGAGACAGGCAGACAGGAAAGGAAAGGAACACAAGACCAAACCTGACAGTGAGCTATAAGCACTTGAGCTGCAGAGAGAGGCAGTCAGGCAGCCAGTGGCTGCTGATTGAATGATCCCATTTCTGGGCTTTTTGTTAGACAACCGGCAGCAGTGTATGAAGATTGATACATAAGTGCTTGACTCGCTTTGCTGGATCATCAAATGGATTGATATTATTCTCCCTCTCTGGATGAAGACAAAGTAACTGTTATGATACTCAATACAAGAGCTTGTCAGAAGCAGAAAATCATCTGGTGTGCTGGTTATGGGCGCATTTCAGAAACTGTCATGTGAATTTATTAGGCAGATGCAGCGCTATCTGATGCAGAAAGCCAGAATTCGCACAGAGAAATCACGAGTGCAGATTGAATTGCAGGCCCAGGCTGGAGAATATCACAGTTTACAGCTTTATCATGATCAAAACGTACACTCAGTCTGACACAAAACAATGTATTTACACACACAGACTAGAGGGTGACAGGGGAGTGGATTTTCAAACCTCTCCCGTCCCACTCCCACAAAAAAAAAAAAAAATCCTGTCCCACACGAAAAAACTGGGGGAAAATCCCGTCCCGTCCAAATCCTGGAAGAATGACTCCCATTCCCTCCCACTCCCGTGTTGTGTTTGGCCGGAATCTGTCAGCTACAGTAAAAAAAAAATACAGTACAGATCACAGCATGCCCACTTTAGTTGAATAAAAATCAAAAATGTAGTTTTTTGTTATTTTATTGAACTGAAAGCTAGCTTAAACAATGCACAGAGTGCATTGAACACACATTAAATTTCATGTAAATCATCCATGCTAACACACAAGTTTTCCATTTTAATTTTTTTTTCATTTGAAAGTAGACATTTCACTCTCTATAGATATATTTTTCATACACTGAGTTTTGAAGTTTCTCGCTCAAGTTCACATGACCGAGACGGCAGAAATCGCATCCTCTTTGCTTTAATTATTTTACAGAAGCGCAACGCGTAAGTCATTCACTTAACCAGCCACACCAAAGCAAACAGGAGGAGAGCATAAAGAGACAGGGCAACTAGAATTGAGTTCAAAATTAAAATATACAGTTTATAGTTTATTTATATAAAAGGTATATTTGTGTATAAAGTTGGGGTATCATAGTGTTATTACGATTCCCGGTCCTGCCCACTCCCGCTGACATTTTTTCCTGTCCCATCTCAATCACGTGATTGATAGTGATTTTGTTTCCCATGTGACCCACGGGATTCCCGAAAAAATGTCAGCCTCTAACACAGACACACACACACATATATGGTTAGTTCCAGTCCTTGATTCTGATTGCTCAACAGCTGTGTTTTATTTACGATAAAGCATGGCTATGACTGCTTCACCAAACTTTTCTGAGCAATACCAAAACCGAAGAACACAGACAAGAATCATAACAATATCGAATCTAAGCAATCTGAAGGCAGGTCAGGATCAACTGTGAACAGTTCCTCTGAGTGAGTGCTCATGTCTGTGCCTGGAGTGTCTGAATCCCATATGCATATGAACATCACTGCCACTTGTTAATTCCTCCAAAACACGCTTCTTTGCCAGGCATACAAGTATATTGAAATGTTAGCGAAACAGATTTGAGGACTTTGATCAGCTATTGGCTAAACTGCTACACAGTCCGCCTCCTGTGGGCAATTTTTTCTATCGCCCCAGAGCTGACCTTGAGACATGCAGACCAAGTGTGCTCCAGATGTCCTAAAAAAATAAGCCAAAACATTTCAGTCACCCTCTTAAGGCTGGCTACAGTATAGGTCATAAACCCCGCCCTCCATGTAAATTAATAGGACGCGAGCCAAACTGAAATATCATTATAATATATAATGTAAAATAGTTTTGATCAGGGGTGGACTGGCCATCTGGAGCACTGGGAGTTTTCCTGGTGGGCCACTGGACAATGGGGGCTGGCCCGTTGCTACGCAAATTTATAAAGAACAATTTTTAACAGCCTTTTTTAACACTTGAAGAATGTGAGGTAAGATGTAAGGAACTGAACATGATGAGGCTGAATTCAGCAGTACTTGCCATCTGTTTAAAATAAAAATGTTAAATAGGGTGGCCATCTGTCTGGTTTTAGGTGGAACAGAATGGTTTTTAAATACTATGTCCATCTACTGACACAGCCTTGAGCTGGATGCTCATTTGTCCTACTTGTAAGATTAATATTTTATACTTCATCCAGCAGTATATAATTAATAAATAAATAGATTAAAACTTAGGCTATGTTTAAGCTAGTATTAAATTTTTTTTTCAACTGCTCACACACACAATCTTTATTTGTCACACAATTTCTGAAACCTGACACTCAAACACCAGAACCACACACCAAATCGGCAAAACCATACACTAATTCTCGGCCTTTGACTCAGTTTTCAATTCAAAAACAATTTTTGCACACACAAAAATCTAACAGGAATTAATATTATGGCAAAGGTGTTTGCAAATGTTTGCTTTTGAGATGTGTTTATGATATTTTGAATGCAGTGCTTCATTTTGCAAGAGATGTGAGGTATTTTGCATTTTGTGCATGCAATTCTTGGACTTGTTTGTAAAGTTTTGAAAAAAAGAGGCAAAGTTTTGAAAATGTGTGTAGGCAGTTGAAAAAAAAAAAACTTTAAGTTACATATATTATTGTCAATATTTTAATGAGTCAAAGATTCAGGGACCTATTCATAAATATCCTTACTTAAGTTCAGTTAAGCTTTAAATTGCTTTCACTCCTAATAGGCATTTTCAAAATTATATAATTCAGTATATATTATATGATTAGTCAACAGAAGAGACAGACGGCTGCACGTGAGTGTCCTGCTTCATCTGGACAAGCCTTATGCTACAGACTTCCATTCACTCCTTGCTTCATTTGATCTCAAACGACTTACCACTACAAGCACGCACAAATCAGGCAACCAACTTGACTTAATTTACACACGCAATTGTATTGCAGACAACATTCGGGTAAAACCCCTACATATCTCTGATAATTTCTTCATTACATTTAAATGCAATTGTAAGTCGCTTTGGATAAAAGCGTCTGCTAAATGACTAAATGTAAATGTAAATATAATAAGTGATATGTGGAGTATTTTCAACTTCAGAGACACATTTTTGGGGACACCTGAGACTTATATTACATCTTGAATAAAGGGGCATAATAGGTGCCCTTTAATCCATTTGTGAACAAGTAGTGTTAATTTCGTTAACGAAGACTATGACGAAAAATGTTCGTTGACAAGCTTTTTTCCCATGACTAAGACGAGACGACAATAAGGTCAATAAACGATAACTATGACTATATTAACATGCAATTTCGTTGACGAAATAAGACGAGACTAAAATGTATTCAAAAAAATAAAAACTTTAGCAAAAACCTCTTTATTTTCGTCAAAAAAGGAGACAAAATCTTATTGCGGACTGCTCTACACGCCTCTTCTACGCAAGTTTTCATGAGTGCGGTTGCCATATATCAAAAGTTTAAATCCCCGAATCAGAGCTTTGCTGTTACAAGCATACATTTTCTGCCCGGTGTTTTGCTTATTTTAAGCAATCTGGCAACTATGCACATGCGCTCGCTCCTCATTGCAGAAGTGCCGCCGCCGATGACCTGAAAACACAGACAAACAAGCTGGAGTTTAGCGATCTAAATGAAAGTGTCACTCAGCCGGTTGGTGTTCTGTCATGAGATCTCGACTGTATTGTTTGCGATTGTGGTTGCTGAGTAAATGCACTTACTCGACCGCTGTTGTTTTAATAGAGAAATAGAGTATTGCAATTTGGAATTATAGTGGAATTACTTGGAATTTCGCTGTTATAATATTTTTAATTTGTTTTGGCAGTTTTTATTATGTAGACAGAGAGATTGCATAAGTCTTTGTATTAAATTATATAATAAAAAGCCTATAATAAATCAGAGATGTCCTGGCCGGGTTTTCTAAATTGCCTAAAATGTTGGGGTTGTGGCTTTGTTTTCCTAACCCCTAACCCTAACCAATTAGAAAGACCTTTATCCATGCCCCTACTTTTCGGCACGCCCTAATCTTTCACCACACCCACTGCTCCAGCCTGCAGTTATCCCTACATCTCCGCCAGGACATGTCTCGGAAGAAGAGGACATGCGATCACCATATGATTGCATCAGATATCGAGACTTACCCAGAAGTGTGGCAACTATCGAGACGAGGCCCGTTCCTGCTCCGAGCTCTAGCGTTGAATTGTCAAGTAGATTAATCTGCTGTCGGCCTGTTGGGGTGTCCAGGAATCGGCAAAGGGCCAATGCCTTTGACATTCAAAACCAGGAGTTCATAGTCTCCATTAGAATCCATGTATTTTACTTTCTCACAAAAGTACACGTATACTTTTTTATTGATCTGACATTTTGGTCTACTGTTGTTGAATGTTTCATACTCACCGCTGGCCATACCACACCACCACAATGGTCTATGGCTTCCTGAATTTTTCTAAAAACACCCTGGTTTAGAAGCCTCGCCCCTAGAGTTTACGACACGGAGAAACGAAACCCGGCCAAAAAGAAGAAGTAATCTCATGAAAGAGAAACTGATCTTACTCCAAAAACACCCGTTAACCTTGTAATTGCAAACAATTAGGCTACATTAATTTATGTAATTTATATGTATATTAAAATACTGGTAAATATAACCAGGCAATTTAGTTCTCCTCACCCTACAACAAATATTTTAAATTTAACAATATTCAGAACAGAACAAGAATGAAAAATAAGTAGTTATAAAATTATATATTAAACTATATAATAAGACACAAATTAGTGGCATTCATTATGAACAGCATACAAATGTCAAGCAAAACTGAAACGGCATTGGGCTCACGAGCCTGTCTCATACCACAAGAATCCAAATGTTTCCAATTTTGCCATATTTGTAACATTTGTTTGCATAACTATTATTCATTATGTAGCCTAAACATGGCTTTATAATTCACTCATGTTCTAATATCCGTGTAAAATCCTTCACATGCACAAAAATGTTTGTTTGGGCGCTGCACGCTGATTTTACAGCGGACGGTGCGGACCTAAAATGAATAGTGTAACTTTTATGTTTGGTTGACTGCTTTTAGTTTGATGAATGGCTGAGATGTCAGGCAACGGTATAATTAATGTTGATTGTGTGTGCGTGAGGCACCTGTGCGATCAGATGGATTTAATCAAATAAAGATATAAAGAAAATAAATAAAATGCATTAAGGGTGTCACAAAAACGAGCGTAGCCTATACTTGTTGCACAGTGTTTTTTTTCCTTCCTTTTGTTAATCTGTTAATTATATTATAGCCTATTATATATTTTGTGTGATCCTATTTATTTTATTCCTTTTATAGACTTAATTTCTGTTTTTCTCCTTTCACAGAAGCGCTGCAGGTGCATGATGCGACGATTGAATCCTCATGGTCTTGTTTTACGCTGCTATTCACGCATATAAAGCTAAAGCCCTGAATAAAACCTTTCAGGTAGCTCAAAAACTTGCGTACACGAGCTGAGACCAGACGTGAGATTTGATCATAGTTTCATCAACTTTGAATTCCAAGTTTTGCGTTGAAACGACTGTACGCCCAATTTTCTGTCGTACGTTCGTTTCATAAATGAGGCCCCATGAGTCAACATTCTATTGATTTGTACTTACTGGTTAAAGTGCAATGCCTGAAATGCAAAAGTACATTTCTCAAATGACAACAATCATTACGATTATAAATTTGAGCAAAAATAATTTTTATCAGTTTAACCATTATACAGCATGACGAAAATGTGACTAAGATTTGACTAAAACCTTACTAAAATGCTCATACATTTCATTGACTTAAACTTGACTAAACAAAAACAGGACAAGGTTGACTAAATATGATAACTAAAATGTACATTTGAGTACGACTAAGACAAAATTAAAAATGGCTGCCAAAATTAATACTGTTGTACGGTTAATTAATAATAATCTTATTGCTAAAATGTCAAGTTTCCATTGACTAAAACTAGACTAAAATACTTAAGGTTTTCTTTCACTATAACTAGACTAAAACACTTTAGATTTTCTTTGACTAAACCTAGACTAAAATGTTGAGACTTGCAAATTTCTTTAATTTGAAACAGCTCAGACTTACATTTTAGTCTAAGACTAGGCTTAAGCCTTGTCTGTGTAACCGGGGGTTAGTCGACTAAAACTTGACTAAAACTAAATAGGATAAGGTTGACTAAATATGATAAAAACTAACAAGGACATTTAACACGGGACTAAGACTAAAATTGAAAATAGCAGACAAAATTAAGACTATGAACAAGAATGATTTGTTGTTTGTTTTGATGCTAATGAATTAAAAAGAATAAAAAATAGAAAGGCTGATTGAATAAAAAAAATAGTGCTTTCCAAAGTATTATGGTTTACTATAGGTTTATTTTTTCATGTTTAGCCAATTTGCTTTCACTCAAATCTGAGAGGTCTTTCCAGACATGAGGTATTCCCCAGTATCTCCACAGGAACCATTTCACTGTTTATATCACTCCCCTTACAGCGTTTCTCACATCAAGTTTGTGGTGGACGACCAAATATAATTTTACAGATACTACTGTTGTTGTGTCACAGAATGTAGTTTTGATTTTTTTTTTAGGCAAGAAAGTAGTTGTTTAAAATTAAAATATGCAGTTTGTTTATAAAGATATATTCTTTGATATATCTGTGCCTATTTTAAAATTTGCTTTGACATTTTCAGAGATGTGAGCTATCAGTGGATACCACGTCAGCGGATGTTCAGTGCTCAAAAACCTGACAAGAACAGCCTTACCTTTGCCAGCTCGTCTGGAATTTGCCGCTGGCTCTGGTGTCTCTATAGTGGTTAAACATAAGATATACTTCATTTTGAACATATCTAACATACAGTCTTTGTTCTCATTCATCTATTTATTTATTTATTTTCCCCCCCAAAACAAATAGTTACATAACTTTTTATCTTTATGTAACTTTAGCTTTTGTACTTTTGACTGAATTGCTTAGTGCTATTATTTATATAAAACATTTATCGAACAACTGCCATTATAAAAATTCCTATTAATTAATTTAATTAATAATAGTATTTGGTATTGAGAAACAGTCTGTATGTTAGTGATGGTAATTTTGATTACATTGTTATGCAATTAGATGCTATGCGATTAGATGCCTCTATGAGTCAGTAACAAAGCCTTTTATATTGAAAGGGACTGAACAAGGAAATTATTTTTACTTTAAACAACACCTTGTAAGACACAACCAACAAATGCATTGACCAGCATTATCATTGGAAGCCCCTTTAACAGTTGAAAGGATACTACAAGAAACATATTGCTTTCCTCAGCGGACATCCAAACTAATGTTCCATTCTGAATATGAGATTGAGCTGAAGAAGGACTTCTGTATAAGATGCAGTTAATCATACTCACTCATTCGATACTCTACATAATAAAATAAGCTTTCAATGAAGCAACCAAACGTTCCTTTGTTACTATTTCTAAAGTGATGTTTTCAAATTATTAACAAAGGCTTAGGCTCACCTGTTATACATCTGAATATACAGCGGAAGGAAGTTGTTCTGCATACAAAAGGGGTTTTTAAGACACTCCGTGGTTGTTTCTTATTTATTTACACACTTGTGTAATCACAGCCATGCTGATATAGAAAAACGTGTGATATTGCTCATTTAATGCACAGCTAGCCACAGATAATTCCTCATACATATATATATATGTATATGTGTATATATATATTTATATATATATATATATATATATATATATTAGTGCTGTCAATCGATTAAAAAATATAACTAATTAATCGCACATTTTTCTGAAATTATCCCACCTAACATTTAAGTTTTTAAATATACGTTTAAATTGCAATAATTTCACATTCAATCTTCAAATTAATGTACAAATTTGAACATTTATTAGACTTTAAAAAATAACTTCTAATTTAAGTGAACTTAAAACAATCTTCACATAAACCCATTATAATAAATGTCATATTTACCTGTGCCCTTCAGCAGAAATATACAGAAATTGAAATTGAAGTTATCAAACACTAAATTCTAAATTAATATTAGATGAATCCTTAAAACTATAAAAGTAATTTTTCCTCTTTTTATTTTCTTTGTCCTTTGATTAATACACATCACAGCAGCTGGTTGTTAGGTTATTTTGGCTGTTATTTCTTTAAGAGCTGCCGCTGCTGAACGTGACGCGGATCTGACACGCATCGTATTTTCTTTCAACTCTTTTTACATTTTACTGACACACTTCAGGTCTTAAAGTCTCTATTAATGAGCTGACGAGAAAGCATGTCAACATATTCTGTAACACCAAATACACAAAATAATGATCTTTAAAATAGCATCATATGACCCTTTTAAATGTGACTAATATAAAATACATTACATGCATGCACAGTTTTAAGGCAGCTTCAATCGCCTTTTTGGTAACTTCATGACTAAACTGACCACGACATTGCATCCACGTAGTTTTTGACAAAAAACTAAAATTTTTCAAAAACTACGTGCATGCAATTGAAGAGCACGCGCTGTGAGCACAGTACCGTTTCCACGCTCGCTTGACTCGCGCCTGCCACTGAAGTGAAGTGGAGTGCGTGTCTGAAAGGTCTCCCGTTCTCAGTTGTTTTGCGACTGAATAAATGCACTTCTTGTCAAGAGAAAAAGTGACAGAAGCAGCAGTTGTGAGTGGCGTGGTCAACCCTAGCCCTGCCGCTGCGTTAATTACGTTAAATATTTTTAACGATTTAAACTGAAAAAATTAATCGCCTACATTAACGCGCTAATTTTGATACCACTATATATTAGGGGTGCTCCGATCAGGATTTTTGAGGCCGATCGCCGATCACAGCAGTATCTGCCGATACCGGTCACCGATACCGATCTTTTTAAAGCTTTTTATAGTGATACTCCAATCAGGATTTTTAAACATTTATTCAGGGCCTGAATTTCATTTTTGAAAATGGGGGGAATTTCCACTCTTAGGTGTCTCTTGTGGGAGGGGAAGCAGCACGGACTCTCATTGTGCTTTCACACAGGAGTCCGCTACTGATCCGTGGCTGTTTACCACAAACACAACATTTATCCATTATTTTGATTTCAAATCCAAACATTATCACTGAAAGTACTTTTTCAGTATTGCAATTCTTTTTTACACAGTACAGTAATACAATCTTTCACAGACATGTTTAAACAACATGTAATTATAAATATAAGCAACACCATAAAGAACTTTGCTTTCCTACCTCCACGAGTGCCATCTATTATTTATTGCCTTGTTTATCTAAAAATGCTCTTTCCCTTTAAACCTAGCCAAAAAGCCATATCTGTTGACTGTGAAACACAGTAGACTGTAATAATATGCATATATGGTGTAATTACTACATTTTCGTGTCAATCCATGTTCATATTTACTGCAAACAATGCGCTGTTATTTTAATTCAGCGCTTGCAGCACAGCAAACATAGACTCGGTGCGGAAACGATCTCTGCACTGCTGCAGACGCACCACTCGTGGAACGCACTGCTGGACGCTGGACATGTGCAGTGTGCACGCTTTATTAATCCGTTAACATGAGTGCGGAAAAAATACGCACCATATACACACTGCAAACGGAGTAATGTGAACCTGGCATTATGTGTGTGCACTGCGAGTGCGCACCAAGAGAGTGTGCGGGCGCTGAATGGTTAAACACTGGCAAGAATTAAAAAGTAATGCAATTTATAAACTTTATTGACGATGTGACACTGCCTCGATTGTGCAAGTGACAATTCCTGTGTCAACTGTGCAGCGTGCAGCTCACTTATAGACAGACGCGATGTGGTGATTTGAATCCATTTGCATATTTTGAAAGAGAAAGAGAGAGCACGCAGTGATTCACTCACGCTGTTTGTGAAATTACGTCTCACACAAGGTTTTCAAATTACTTTATAAGTTATTTAATGAAGAAATATGAAGGTGAGTACTTCACCTTCAGCATTATAATTATTTTACCCTCGCCGGACAGAGACTGAGACGGTGACGCTGCATGTCGTGCCAAAACTCTCACGGCAGCGTCATCAGCTTGAGATCGGCCTTTTTAGAGACCGCCGATCAAACATCCCAACGTGATTATTGGCCGATCGGTAGCAAAGTTATTATTACTTAATCAAAACAACCCTACTGCAGTTTAATTGATATTACTTGAAATGCACAATAAAAAAAAACATGATTTCTCAAAATGAAGTTATCTGTTTTTGCAAATAAACTCTTCATATATATATGTATATGTTCTATTTATGTCCCAGTTGTTGAATCTTTTTATGTTCATACAAATATTTACACATAATAAGAAATCTCGCCTCTCCCTCCTCAAGGGGTTGGGAGGGGCACCCTCTGCCATGAGCAGAGGATCACTGACTAGTGCTCTGGGAGATCTGAAGGTCAAAGTAAGAACCTCTCCGCCATGCCAGCCCCAGCAGATCTCTTTCTCGTCCCGCAGCAATTGTCTCCTGTGCAGCTCCCAAGTGATTTCACTGGTCTATCTCATGGCGGCCCCAGCATTTCATTCGGTGCGCCGAAGGAGGAATAGATGTCGATCACAGCATTGGGGGATGGGCTATCGCTTGCCCGGGCAGCCGTGTGTATCGGGCAGGAGGTGAAAACACACCGCCCAGCCTCGAGCCCTTACGGCCAGATGATTGGTTTCTTAGTGTCACCTCTCCCTCCTCAAGGGGAGCGGAGGGGCACCCTCAGTCTCTACCCGTCCTGGTTTCTCTGTCACGAGCAGAGGACCACCAGCTAGAGCTCAGGGAGATCTGAGGATCACAGTGAGATCTTCTCTGCCGGGTCCATCCCCGTGGACCTCTCACTCCTCCCGCAGCGAATGTCCCATGCGGCTCCCGAGTGATTTCGCTGGCCTGGCTCGTGAAGGTCCCAGCATTTCCTCAGAGGATGAAGATTCGGCGGGGCTGCCCCCCTCGGGTGTTGTGCGCTGGTGCCTTTTTTCCCGGAGGTGCATGAGGAGCTGACAAAGTTGTGGATGGCCCCTTTTTCAGACAGAAGCCACTCATCTTCTTCCTCCATCCTCACTACCCTTGATGGCAGGGCGGCTAGGGGGTATGTTGACATTCCCCAGGTGGAGAGAGCGGTTGCAGTGCACCTGTGCCCGCAAAACCCCTCCACCTGGAGGAATCATCCTCTTGTACCACCCAAAGCCTGTAATCTGACGTGTAACTGTAATCTTATGGTGCTGCGGGCCAAGCTGCCTCTGCCCTGCATGCCATGGTGATTCTGCATGTCCACCAAGGCAAGGCACTCAAAGAGGGTAGTACCGAATTGTGTCCTCCAGAGCCGCTCCGCCCCTGCTGAGACAACATCAAGGCCAGTGTGTCGAGTCTCTCGCAGGAGTGCGGCGCCCCCCGTGTCCCAGCTGGCCACTAAGGCCTCTAAGAGATGTGGGGAGCTGCTCTTTCTCAGGAGATGGCGATGACAACGACACTCCTTCTTCTGGAGGAGGGCCAGGCGGAGAATCCTTTGTTTCATTTTCAAAGAAAGAGCAGTTTCCTTTTCCTCCGGCTTACCAGGCTCGCGGGCTGACAGTGAGCGACACGTTGCCCAATCGCCAGTGGCCAAAAGATCACGGTATGGGGACGCAATGCCTCTCCACGCATCTCCGGGGACATGGGGAGTTCTTCTACGATGAGCCAGAATGTGATGTCTTCTGTGCCATCCAGCACACCTACCCATCGTTGCACCACCGTGGGTACATTTTATTGTCCTCATTTGTAAGTCGCTTTGGATAAAAGCATCTGCTAAATGACTAAATAAATAAATAAACATTTATTGTCCATTTGGTGCCACTCGCACAAAGTTTGGGAGCATGGATCGCGCTACCCAACCCGTCCCGCTGGCTCATTCAGACAGTACAACTCGGCTACGCAATTCAGTTCGCCAGGCCACCCCCCAGGTTCAGCGGCGTTCTCGAGACTCCGGTGGCAGTCCAAGATGCCCTGTCCTGCACGAGGGGATTGCTGTCCTACTGGCGAAGAATGCCATTCCTGTCCCTCCAGCCGAGATGAAGCAGGGGATTTACAACCCTTACTTCATCGTGCCCAAGAAAGGCGTTGGCCTTCGGCCAATCCTGGATCTGCAAGTCTTGAATTGGACCCTTCACAAGCTTCCGTTCAAGATGTTGACGCAGAAGCGCATCATCAGATGCATCCAGCCCCAGGATTAGTTTGTAGAGGTTGACTTGAAGGACGCGTACTTTCATGTCTTAATTCTTCCTTGACACAGACCCTTTCTAAGGTTTGCGCTCGAGGGTCGGGCTTGGCAGTACAAGGTCCTCCCCTTTGGGCTGTTCCTGTCTCCCCGTGTCTTTACGAAGGTTGCGGCGGGCACCCTTACCCCGTTATGGGAAGTGGGCATCAGGATCCTCAACTTTCTCGACAACTGGCTCATCATGGCCGGGTCGCAAGAACAGTTGTGCGATCACAGGGACCTGGTTCTCCGGCCCCTCAGTCAGTTGGAGCTTCGGGTCAACTGGGAAAAAGCAAGCTCTGCCCCGTGCAGATAATCTTTTTTTATCTGTATGGAGTTATACTCAGTGAGAATGACGGCGCATCTCACCAACGAGCGTGCCTAATCAGTGCTGAACTGCCTGAGTTCCTTCAGAGGCAAGTCGGTGGTACCACTGAAACATTTTCAGAGGTTCCTGGTGCATATGGCATCCACAGCCGCAGTCACGTCCCTCAGATTGACTGAGGCCATCCAGCACATCCTGCCCTGATGTGATCCTCCATGTGCCACCTTTCTGTCGCGGGCTGAGCCTCAGTCTGCTCATCGCCGTGGACGCCCTCCTGCATCCTCCAGAGCCACTCCGCCCCTCACCAACGAGCTTGCCCAATCAGTGCTGAACTGCCTGTTCAGAGGCAGGACGGTGGTACCACTGAAACATTTTCATTGCGGCTGCAGATGCCATATGCCCCGAGAGCCAGTCACGTTGCTCAGATTGCTTCATATGAGACCACTTCAGCACTGGTTACACTCCCAAGTCCCGAGATGGGCATGGTGCCGTGGTACACATTGCGTGACCATCACACCGATATGTCGCTGCTCATTCAGCCCCTGATCAGACCATACATTTCTTACAGCCTGGGGTGCCCCTAGAACAAGTGTCCCGGCATGTCGTTGTAACGACGAATGTCTCCAGTATGGGCTGGGGCACTACATGTAATGGGCAGGCAGCCTCTGGGTCCTGAACGGGGCCTCGACTGCTTTGGCACATCATCTGCATGGAGTTGTTGGCAAAGCATCTAGCCTTGTACCAGTTCCAGTCGCTGCTGCAGGGCAAGCACGTGTTGGTCCGCACAGACAACACTGTGGCTGTTTTGTACATCAACTGGCAGGGAGGTCTAGCGTGGCATGTCACAACTTGCCCATCATCTCCTCCTCTTGATTCAGACGTGGATCAAGTCGCTGCGCACCATCCACATCCCAGGGGAGCTCAATCGTGCAGCCTACGCGCTCTCACGACAGCTCACGTTCCCCAGAGAATGGCGACTCCACCCCCAGACGGTCCAGCTGATCTGGAGTCGATTCAGAGAAGCCTAGGTAGACCTGTTCGCTTCCCACAAGTCCTCCCACCGCCAGCTGTATTTTTCCCTGACCCAGGCCCCCCTTGGCATGGATGCACTGGCACACAGCTGGCCCCGGGCTTTACACAAGTATGCATTTCCCCCTGTGAGCCTTCTCACACAGACACTGTAGGAGGACGTGGAACAGGTCCTGCTGGTTGCACCGTACTGGCCCACCCGGACCTGCTTTTCGGAACTCATGCTCCTCGAGACAGCCCCTCCCTGGCACATCCCCCTGAGGAAGGACCTTCTTTCTCAGGGCTGGGCACCATATGGCACCCGCGTCCAGATCTTTGGAACCTCCATGTGTGGCTCCTGGGCAGGACGCGGCAGCCTTAAGTGATCTTCCTTAAGTGAATTTCCTGTCTGCTAACACAGCGCTCCTGACTTTTGAAGGCTGAAACCCATTCCGTTAAGATTTTTTTTTGTGGACGGAACAGCAGCATGGCTATTTCCAGCAGCGATGTACTCACTTTTCGTCCCCACATGCGCCAGTGTCAGTGAATTTATGCTGGGGCATTGGGAAGGTTATGACTTTTGCATAGCATTTGTTTGACATGCTGTGACTTGTCAACATGTTTTAGCACCACAGGGTTGTGATGGTGTTCAGGTTGGGGCATTTTCCATTGACGCCTAATGTCATCATGACATAGTTACCGACAGATAGGGAACGTCTCGGCTATGTACGTAACCCTCGTTCCCTGATGGAGGGAATGGAGACGTTATGTCTCCATGCTACAACCTTGAACCAATCACTGTTGTCAGGACACATTCTTGGCTCCTCAGTATAAAACCTGGACTAGTGGATGCACGCCGTCGCCTTATATAGCCATATGCATTTGGAGTGGCCCAGCATGCAAAATCCACTAGCCAAATTCCATTGCCATTTTCTCTTAAATTCAGAGAGGATTGGGGCTCCCAAGTAAACCCCTAATGTCATCATGACATAATGTCTCCGTTCCCTCCATTAGGGAACAAGTGTTACATTACGTTACCGAGACGCTCCACAGAAAACAGATGAGCGCCCATACCTTATTTACAGCTCCTGATCAGGGTGAAGTTCAGGGGCTTTTCTCCATACAATAAGACTAAACATTATTTCAACACATATATTGTGTTCAAATAATGAATTATTTCACACACTGTATTTCATTTAAATGCTGTAAGCCATGCTTGTTTTCTGTTGTCTTTGACATAGAATGCAAGGCATACAATGCTGGACACAAGTACTATACAGGGATTACAGGGAAAAAAAAGTTCATTGCTGTTATTATGACAGGCAAAAACAGCACAGCTTAACCCTGCACACATTTGTATATTTAGTTATATTGAAAAAAGTTTCAGTTTAATTAATTCAGGTGATATTTTTAAGCCATTTTAACATGGGTTTCTATGGAGACTGGAACATGACAGCATCCAAACAGAAATTAGAATCCATCATAGCGGTGCTCATTGGTTCCCCTTCAGGAACTCGAGCTGCTTCTAAATGCTTTGGGAACGCCTTCAGCGTGACCACGCTCTGAATCACGTGTTTAATCAGTCCAATGGATGGGCGAGACGTCACGGGTGGGGTCACATAGAGACCAGGAAGCTTAAAATCACGTGCGGTGGATACAGCGGCAGCTTCTGTCATTCAGCGAAGCACTCTGTGTGTGTCAGTCTCTCGATCTGTTTGTCAGTCTTATTTACTGTTCTTTGTCTCAGTTTGCAAAGCATCATGCCTAAAGCCAAGGACAAGCATAAGGGCAAAAGCAGGCAGCATTATAGGCTGTGTGTTCCGCCCTGCCCGTGCTACATTACAGGTGGGGATACACACAGTCGGTGACTGCATCTGAAACTGCCTACTTCTCTACTATATAGTAGGGGGAAAGCAGTTGGCCGAGCAAATAAGTATGTCCGAATCCTTAGTATTCATAAAAGAGTAGGCAAGAATTACCTGGGTGTATACTAATTCTCGCGAGATTCGGACGTGCATCTACTTAAAGTGCGTCCGAAACCGCCTACTTCTCTACTATATACAGTAGTAGGAGAAAAGAGTATGTGAAGAAAGTAGTATGTCTGAAACCTCAGTATTCATAAAAGAGTAGGCGAGAAATCCCCAGATGTCCTCATGCTTCAGTCCAGATTCTGAAGGGCTCATCGATGGATACTTTTCTATCCCAGAAGCCCACAGGAGAGGATACGTCATTATCGAACATGATGGAGAACAGCGACAAGGGTGTTTAAAAATGTGAGTATTACAAATCAAATACACAGTTCCCTGTGTTAAAATTACATTTGTTGAACTACTGTAGAGTAAACTGTTCAATTGTTGAGGGTGTAAGACTCTAGACAGTATAGTATATTTGTGATTTTGCTGTAAAAACACGTTTTATTATGTATAGCGAGCAGGGGAGCTCCAGTAAGCACACGTACATCACCAAAGTGAATTTACATAAACCATATACATCTTAAAGACAATTACTAAATGTCTATTTAATATCTGACAGGAAAATGTTCTAAAAGAATTGCAGATGAGCACATCACAACATTAAATAGACATCCGAGTGATGTAAGCAAAAGCACATTTTTATATTTCTATAATAGAGCAGGGAAAAGGAAATACTAAATTGATATGGGAAAATCTGAGAAATTTAACAGGAAAACATAAAAAAATCAGTGATAAATATAGAACTTGAGTTAGAAGAAAAACAAATTAGCGATCATGCTATGATAGCAAATACATTTAATAATAATTTTGTAGATGTAACATGTTCTTACGAAGTCTATTTGTCTGGATATTCCATGTATTGCATTGATGGATAGTGTCTTGTCCAAGTTTACTCTTAAACAGGTGTCAAATAGAGAAGTTGATAGAATAATTAGTTCACTTAAAAATTCAATAGCTAAAGATAAATATGGATTGGATACTATTTTTAAAAAAACTCATAAAGAATTATTTACCAGACCCCTAACTCAGATTATTAATTTATCGATAACACAAGGAATTGTTCCCTCTGCATGGAAATTTGGAGTAATTACCCCTGTTTATAAATCTGGAAGTTATACAGAAATTAGTAATTATATACCAATAAGTATTCTCCCTGTAATGTTGAAAGTCACTGAAAAATGGGTAGCAGAGCAAATAATCACATATCTTAATAATAGTGTATTTTCCCTTCACCCTATGCAATTCGGTTTTAGAAAAAAAAAATATATATTCTACAGAAATGGCAAATTGTTTTATTTTGGAAAATATTAAATCTTTGATGGATAAAGGAGGTATAGTTGGTGCTGTATTCCTGGATTTTAAGAAAAATGTAAATTGTAAAAAAAAAAAAAACTGTAAATCATGAGATTTTACTTTCTCGGTTATTAAATTTTAATTTTTCAACTGAGGCCGTTATGTGGTTTAAATCTTATTAAGAAAATAGAAACCAATGTGTACGGATTATAAAAGCGAAATCAGATTACTTGGATTATAATGTTGGAGTTCCACAAGGTTCTATTTTAGGCCTCTTATTGTTCAGTTTGTATGTAAATAATTTACCAAATGTATGTCCTCCAGATGTCATTTGTCAAATGTATGCGGATGATGTTGTGTTGTATGTACATGCAAAAAGTCAACAACAGCCTGCACAAAAATGGACTGAAACCTTGAATCAAGTTGCACAATGGCTTATCAACTCATGTTTACATTTACTTTTAAAACACATGTGAAGAAAGTGTTAAATATAGTGAAATTTAACTTAGCAAATTTCAGATTTATCAGAAATAGTTTGACCAGTGAAGCAGCAGTTCTATTCATGAATTCAATGATTATTCCTCATATTAATATAAATGAAAACTGCATAATGTTACAGAGTAAAATGTTGATCCAGGAAGTGGTATATGTCTGTGCAAGCTTTGGAGGTATTGATGGAAGCGGTTTACTAGATGTATGCTTTGATAATCATACTGAATATTATCCAGATGTAGTTTTTGATAAAAATGTGATTTTCTCACCTTTTTGCTCAAAATTATGTATTTTTTATATATTTTATATATTTTATTTTATATTTAAGAGGCTCTGATCTTTATTTTGGTGTATTGCATATTCGAATATTCATACAGCAAAATATACTGGAGGCCATCAAATTTTAATGAAAATCATCAAAATCGCTGCCGGTGGCTGGCAACTTTTTTCAAAAATGCTGGCAGCGAAAGAGTTAAGTTGGGAACATTTGATTAAATTAGCTGATTTGGTACTTATTTTTAGGATCTTAAATGGTTTTCTCCACCTGTTTTTAAGGATTAGCCTACATAGATCAGATAACAGGACGGTGTACACGTGCCGGTATTAGAGGTGATTGTAATGGGCCATTAAGAAAAACTACCTTTTGTCAATTATCTTTCGCTTTTAGAGGAACACATGAGTGGAATAGACTCCTAGTAGAGTTGAAAGAATTAAAACAGTTAACAGGACACTGTGGTTTCTCGAAAAAGCTGAAAATATGGTCATTGACCCATCAAAATTGTGATAATTTATAGTGATTTATGGATATGGTATGGTAGTCTGTAATTTTGTGTTTCCATAGTCTTAGTTTATTTTTTCTTCTGCTTTACTATTTTCTCCTTGTTCTTAATTTGGTGTATTAATATTCTTTGTTTATATTTTCTCCCCGTCCTTAACATCAACCTGCCAAAAGGGACTATGGATGAAAATTAGCCAGTGTAGGCTAAATCTGGCGCATTTTACATATTTATGTACTATTAATGTGCATTGTCCCTGATTAAATAAATAAATGAAATGAAATGTGTGCTATTATGTAGAATTCACTGTTGTCAACACTGTTTACATTAGATGAATGTAAGTAATGTAAATAAACAACTAACTAAATATAAGTTATCTATTTAATTTGTCCATTAGTACTTGTTGATAAATTGTGGAACACTTGTGTTAGATAAAAAGTGAGTTAACACAACATGTAAATGCAGTATTGAGCAGATAAATCACAGAGGTCACTTGAATCTTGTCTGGATGTTACAGGAACAGAGAGACACAAGTGTATTTATCCACTGCAGAGTGACTGATGAAGGAATGCTGCAATCAAAGGCTTTGAGTGAGTACACTACAGAAATGAATAAAACATATTTTAAATCTTAAGTTGTAGTTTATTTTAATTATTGTAATTTCAAACAGAGTTATCACAGCACCTTTCTGATTCTTGATTTCTGTGCATTTGCAGCAGGGCTTTTGTGGTGGAGCAGTACCTGCAAGGCAAGGTGATGGCGGCATTTGTGAAAAAAAGGGAAAACCTGAAACAAAAATATAAAGTAAGATCGTTCTGTTACTTCTAATACAGAAATCAAATGACATTGTGCTGTTAAATGTTATTTATTTAATTTTATTTATTTAGTAATTTAGCAGACGCTTTTATCCAAAGCGACTTACAAATGAAGACAATAAAAGCAGTCAAAACTAACAAAAGAGCAACAATATATAAGTGCAAATGACAAGTCTCGGTTAACCTAATGCAGTACAGGTGTGTGTGTGTGTGTATATATATATATATATATATATATATATATTATAAACACACACACATACATACACACACAAAGAAAAAAAAGTA